>NW_022145607.1:12984133-13266633 GCF_000002235.5 Strongylocentrotus purpuratus
AAAATCGCGCCGGCCAAAAAGTCGCTCAGTGGGGGGGGGGGGGGGGGGGGGGGGGGGGGGGTAAGCGGACACTTTTTTTTTTTTGGAGGTCAAAAAAAATCGCAAGGGGGGGGGGGGGGGGGGGGGGGGGTAAGCGGACACATTTTTTTTTTTTTTTTGGTCTCGAAATTCCATAATTTGACATTTTTTGTCGTTGGGGGGGGGGGGGGGGGTAAGGTCACCTTATTTAGGTTAGCCGTGGGTATAATTTTTTTTTTTTTTTTTTTTTTTTTTTTTTAATTAAAAAAAAAAAAAAAAACCCAAAGGGGGGGGGGTTTAGGTTTAGGTTTAGGAGGCACTCACCAGAATGGAAAATGGGCATTTGTCGACGGAAAAGGGGCATCCATCAGGAATTGATTTATCAGAGGTGAATAGGGGCATTTATGAAAAGGGGATAGGTCCCTTATTAGAAAGGAAAAGGGGCACGATTCACAATAAAAGGGCAGTTAGCAGAGGTGAAAATGGGCACCCATCATAGAAAAAAAGAGTACTTATCAGGAGGGGAAGGGGTACTTTTCAAAGTAAAACGAGCATCTCTCAGATTTGAATAGGGGCAATTATCGGAGGTGAAGAGCGCACTTAAGTGAAAAGAATTAACTTTTCGTATATGAAAAAGGTAATTTACCAGAGATGAAAAGGGGTACTTATGAGAATGAAAAGGGACACTTCTTATTTATGAAGGGCCTCATTTGTCTAAATAGCCCTTATCAGATAGGAAAGGGGGGCACATGTGTTGATAAAATGTGCGCTTATCCGAGTTAAAAAGGGGTAGCTCTAAATAGGGGAAGGGGCACTTCTTACAAAGTAAAAGTGGCCATTTGGGTGCACTTGAATAAGTGGGGGGGGGGGGACTTTGCCCCCTGCCCCTGCCACCCGCCCCATCATCTAAAAATCCAAAATGATGTTGTAGGGGCCGGGCGCGGCTTTATCATGAGTGCTTTATGTGATCCTCTTTTTTATGAATATATTATGCTGGATTCCGACCCTAGATTGCACACCATGAAATGATAGTATGATCATCTCCAATACGCCGGCCGGTGTGGTAGGCGATTTGTTCCGGGTTCCGCTGAACAAATCGGCGCGCCGATTTGTTCCGCGGAACGAATCTACTGGATCGACTCGTTCGCAGATACGTTCGAAAGCCGCCGTTCTTATCCGACATTGGCCGAACGTTTCTGCTTATATAATCGCGTATATTTTTATTACTTGTGTCGAATAAACATGGTAAAAATAAATTTTAGCTTTATCTTGATACTTTTGTATTTATTGTTGGAATGAAAACCAATATTATTTTTTTTGAAATATTACTTAATAATAAGGTTTATAACCTCGTACGGAATTACCCGCGCGCGTCTTTAAAAGGGAATCTCGTATATGTGCTCGTTATAACGGGAGTAGACTGTGTATATGATTCCTTCACAAATTCCTTCACATCTCCCCTTTCACATGTCCCTCTTAGGTACCTTCCCCCTTATAAAACCACCTCTCATTTGGGACCCTTTGAAATAAAATTTAAATTCCCCCCCCCTGCCCCCCCCCCCCCACTAACGCAACCCTTGTTACGCTGTCCCATATCCCCCCTTTTTTTTTTCTTTTTTTTTTCTTTTTTGCTGCGTTACATGCATGCAGGCTCATGGTTTCTTTTTTTAATTTTTATGGATGATCAGTTAATCACAAGTATTTCCTTACACCACACTGACTGGCTTCACAGTTTCTACATCGAAAGCACATGAGAATAAAGATAACCACTCCATGCAGGCCAGTTACATGGGCAATGAGAAAATTATCTGAAATTTCAGAGAATGAGGCCTTCTGAGACTAAAGTATTCTAATTTTTAAAAAAAAAGGGAAAGAAAAAAAAGTGTAACTTACAGATGGGACACCCATCACAGATTCAAAGGGCATGCTTACAAGGGAAATGCATAAAAGGTACAAAGGCCACTTTGTCAAAGTATAAGGTGCACGTAGCAACTGTGACAATTGATATTAAAATGGCACTTGGAATAAGTAAGGAAAGGGTGCGCACTACAGCGGCGGATCCAGGATTCGAAAATAGGGGCCGGGCGCAGCCCGAAAATTTGAAAAACGGGGGGGGGGGGGCAGGCGATAGTTTTCTGATATTAGGCCTACATGTACGTGAAAATGTACGTGAAATTAGTGGTTTCCAAACAAGGGGGCGCAACAGATCTGCCACTGTATGTAGCGGAATGGGGGGGGGGGGGGGGGGGGGTATAGACACACTATGCTATGGCTCTGTTTAACACTAACTTTTGTCGGCTAGTACCAAGGGTTGAAAATTCAACAAAATATGTCGGGTTTTTCTTTTATTTCTTTTTTTTTTATTCTGCCGGACACGTCTTTTACTTGAGGAATTTTCTTTCTCTTCTTTTCTTTTTTTTAATTTTTTTTTATTGGTCCTTCTTAATTATCAGCTCGACCACTCATTTCTGTTTGTGTTGACCCCGCCCCCCCCACCCCACCCCGCATCTCTTTCATTTAAACTACATGTACATCATGCATGCAGCCCACATGCATAATTAGATTCTGTGATGAAGCCCGGTAATGACGTAACACGATATCATAATAAGCAGCATTCAAACCAAATTAGAAGGCCTGATTAGAAAACACCCCGACATCTGCTTTTACAGGCAAACTAAGCCTATGGCAACAACTGCCCTTTTTGCTAGACCACCCAGTCCCCGTCGCTTCGCGACGGCGCTGTCTATAGTTACTGTTTGTGGTCAATCATTGGCCGCAATTATCAACATATTTGAACAACGGGAATCTGCATTTCTATACAAAGTTCTCAAATTGGCAATCGTTGGTGTAGCTAATTTGGAGAAGTTTGATTGGTTGCAAAGGCCGACCAGAATAGTTCATTTTGCTTTAGGGGTGTACCATGGCGTGTATTCAATAATACGTGAGCACACACGCCCTCCGATGAGATTCGGAACGGATCGGCGGCTAAATATCCCGCCGATTGGTTCCACGGAATGAATCGGCGGGTACATATCCAGGCGATCGGTTCCGGAGGAACCGATCGCCTGCACGGTTCCGGAGGAACCGATCGCCTGCACGGAACAAATCGCCTATGACACCGGCGTATTTTTTATCTACACGCTATAGCGAGGGGGATTTCTCGATTAATTCCAATGAAACCGCTTAAAGAGAAAGTTGAGTTCTGGGAAGAGGTGAAAAATAATTTGTGAGCATTACTCATTCTTATTATGCAAGTGTGGAAGAACATCAGTTAAGACATGTTCCCTGAAAAGCATGGCTCTTCAAATGCCTTCATATTCTAAATATGCATGTAACATCGTAAAAATCGGGGGCCGGCTTTTTACGCCTCGTGTTCGTGTAGTCCCATATACATCTTTCTGTGCAAGTGTTGGTAACTTTACCAAGACTTGGCCACATTTCTTATCATTTTGATGATTCCAGAACCTTGCATTACACACAAATTCTAATATGCTAGATGATCAACCTTTTCTGGTCGGTTCCACACCGTTTCTTTCACAATGCAATCGCATGACCAGAACTCAACTTCATCTTTAATTCCAATGAAACCGCTCGCGAAGAGTCTAGCCTGGATCGGAGAGCTCGCAGTGCTATACGCTAGTGTGAATTTACATCCAGGAGAAAGTTTGCTTTACTTTTTCTTGAAACGCTTGAACGGTTATGGAAACTGTTGGTGTTTCTAATCTTCAAATATTAATATTATTCTGCATCAAATATAATACATTGAAATCTACTGTGGTATGTAAAGGCACGAACTTACGTTTATACATAAACATATTTTTTTTTTAACCAAGAAGGTGCACCATGGTAATACATTAAAACAAAATACATCAACATATTACCTAAACAACTCATCACCATAGCCATTGTAAAACCATATATTAAAGGTAATACACAGTTTTGGTATGGGGTCATGAATTTGGTCACAGTTAAATGAACAAATTTGAAGCATATGCGATCCTACAATATTCAGTGATCGTTGTCACGGTTGATATCGAGTCTGAAGTGATGAAATTGTAAATAATACACTCTTTATGTTGTATAGCTCCCTCTCAAGGTCAAGATATTAATTAAGTTATAAAACAATGTTTCTCGACTAATATCGACCGATTAGCTATTACCGTTTGGAAATTATATATCACAACTACATATTCTGAGATTGTCATGGTCGCAGCTACCATCGTACGGCCGTAGGCGCTATTTGAAATTTATGAAAATTTACCGGGAGCACCGGTAAATTTTATATTCAATATTTCTCGAAAGCCGAAGTGTTTTAGGGGCTGAATTTTCTAGTGATTATAATGCATCCACATGAGCATCCAAATATATCAAAATTGTAAAGAATCACTTCCAGCCAATTTTCAAAATTCCCAAAACTTTGTATTACCTTTAATGATACATGTAAAATATAGATTGAAGCGATTCTCGTCAATAGGCTGTATCCTGAGTGTGATTTATATAATGGATTTTGAGTAACATTTGCATCTACCTGTAGTTGAAGAACTAGTGTATAACATCAATTAAGTTGGAGTTCAATTGGAAGGAAGTAACGAGGAATATTAAAGCAAGGGAGACTGGGAGATGAGGAAAGCAAGAAGTTAGAAATTGAGAGATGACTCGCGAGATAGCCTTGCATTAATGAATCCTTTATATAATGTTGTCTTAAGAGAAAGTAGACGATTGTTTTAAAATTGGAGATTAGTGCAAGTATTAGAAATGTGGGAAATAGAATTAATGAGAAAGTTATTTTTTTTTATCGAGATCAATACATAGGGGGGGGGGGGCACCATCAAAATAGGGCACTTTCTGGAATATAAGGTGCACCTACAAAGGGAAACATCAAAATGTAAATCTACCATATTTAGACATTGATAGACGTACGCGTAACGCATGTCACACACAGAAAAATTAGAAGAAAAGAGAGAATAATGTTATTTAAAAAAAAGAAGATAGAGGAAAAGGAGAGAGACAGAGAGAGGGAGAGAGAGAAAGAGAGAGAGAGAGAGAGAGAAAAAAAAAAAGGAAGAACATGAAACTTAACTTTACACTTAGGCCTACAGATTACATTTCCGACTGAGTTGGCTCGACATGACAGTGCTTAAGAAGTCTGCGGACGAAAGTACAACAATACGAAAACAGAAGTTATATGAAATTGTCTTTAAGAGAGAAAGAGAGGTTATTTCTAAAATGAAATGAAAGGGGCTATGTGACTCTCAAGGAGAAAATTACAATTTCTATCGCTCATGACGACTATTTTGAATTTCCTAATATTTTTTAAAGTTCAAGAACTTCCTGGGGCTCTGCCCCATGCAAGACTCCCGGCATCAACAAATTTGTTACACAATTTCTTGCTGTCGGCTGCCTCGAGATCACTGGAGCGAAGAAAGGTAACATAATTATAGCAAGAATCCCTATTCAGTGAAGGATTTATCCCTTTTATTATTAAAGACTCCCGGCAAAGGCTCTCCCCTGCAAAATTGGAGAGAGTTTTACGTAGTTTAAGCTTCTAACAACCACGCCCGTGGACCTTTTATTATTTACACAAAGGTAAAGTGTATAGCAAGAATCCCTATTCAGTGAAGGATTCATCCTTTTTATGCAGATGCTTCTTCTACCATTCTTGACCAGAAGTGCGTTTCAAACTCAATGATGTGGGCATCATCCCATTGAATGTTGTGTCCAGTGTTAAGGGTTTGTTTTGCTACTTGCTGCCTAATCTGAGGGCTCTGTTGTGCTCTTTAAAAAGAGGACACAATAGGGGCAGCGCAATTTAAATATCAAGGGATGTATTAGACTTTATTTCTAAAATGAAATAAAAGGGCTATTTGACTTTCAAGAGCGATAAAAACTCTAATCCATCCCTTGAAATTTAAATTGCACTGCCCCCATTCAGTGTGCTATTTTCAAAGAGCACAAAAAGGCTTCAGATTGAAGATTCCATCTCATAAATTTGTCTATAAGAGAGAAAGAGAGTTTATTTCGAGAGAAAAAATGAAATGAAAGGGCTATTTGACAAGAGCCCTTTCATTTCATTTTAGAAATAACCTCTTTTTCTCTCCTAAAGACAATTTCTCTCTTGAAAAGGCTCTGCCAGGCCAAGCTCTGCCATGTTGTATGCGTACGCGCCTGCATGTACATCTCTTCCTCCTTATTCCCTTATCCATCGTTACCGTCACTACCATTTGAGTAGGGCCGGCCCCCACTTCAATAACGGTTCCCAAGCCATCCAGAATGACCCCAGAATTTATAGATGACCATTCTGCCGTTCTTTGGAGGGGCCGGGCGCGGCCTTTTCAGAAGTGTTTCTACACTAACCTACGGCTTAACATAAACAAGCATGCTAAGATTTTTTGAAAATAAGCATAATTCCGACTCGCATAACCTAAAAATAAGAATACGGCCAGTCACCCCTCCCCTCAATGCAGCCGCCTTCACGCACCCCCTTCCCCTTGTCTTTCCCTTATTCGTCGTTACTGTCACTAATTTTAAGTGCCATTTCGTTGTCTTTCTTTCTCCCCGGCTCCTCTCTTTTTTTTCTTTCCTCTTTTTTTGGAACTCTCTCTCTTTTCTTTTCTTTTCTTTTATCTTCTCCTTTTTTTCCCTCAATCTTTTCTTCTTTAATTTCTTTCGGCTCTTTTTTCCTTCTCAATTTTGTTTTGCGCCGTCAATAGGGGGGGGGGGGGCGTTTCGGCCGTTTCGGCCCATCCCTGGATCCGCACTGATAAAAGATATTAAAAACAATTTATGATCGAAAACAAGTCCATTTCCCAAACTATGAAAGGTTATAATCATGAATGCGTTGATATACATTAATCTTGAACTATCCCCCTCTCTCCCATCTCCTCCAACATTCTGTTTCTTGTGTGTTCTCTCTATAATCAATACGCATGACTGGACGATTTTCCCCTTTTTTTTGGGGGGGGGGGGGGGGTTGGAGCTGGGCAAAAAGGAACGACACTAAGCAAGTATTGATTTGAATACGTTCCCACTGTGATTGTATTTCGATAAACCTTACAGGCTTACACCATACAGGCTGATCGGGCGGGTGCGAGTGAGGGGTGATATATTGGCCGCTCTAGGGAGGGCTGAAAGGATTTACGCGGGAAAACGATTTGGAGGGGGGGGGGGGGCTAGCTCTCCGGGATTCCTGAAATCAAATTCCTGAGGGAGACAAAATGACCCCCATCCCCCTGAGACAAACCTTAATCCGCCACATTGTTACAGGATGTTATGTTGAAAATGTACCTCGTATATTAAAAAAAATAACAGTGCACATCAATCCCTTTAATCCTATATCCTAACTCTGTTTATATCCCCACACTTTAGTAGTTTTTTTCTTTGAGTTTTACACTCTACCTTTTCTCTCGGGTGGTCACTATTCTTTATACCTATACCCCATCACAAGGACTTTTTTCAACAACTCGAATGCGCGTATGCATGTATGTATTATCAATTTATATTACTCCCCATGACCAAAATCACAAGTTCAGTTAAATTGTTTTTTGACAGAATAGATTTTTGTATAAACTACCGTTTTACGAGAAAAAATCCATTTAAAGTCAAACGTGTGCATTTGTAAAATTATAATTAATTACTAATAATTTTTGTTATAGATGAAACGCATCATTCTCATCAGCAAAGGTTGAAGTTATGCAACATAGCTGATATTCTACTAAAATCCAAGCCCGGAGCTTGGCTTATTAATTAGCTTTTGTTCATAAAACGGGTCACACAAAAAAAGTTCTGAGGTTTAATTTGTCTTTTTGTGAATACGTGATCTCCGACCCAGGATCGCTTTAAACTGAATTATTACATCATGGATCAATTTTTTTTTAAATGAATATTTAACAAAAATTGTAAATAAATCAATCTGAATCTGAATCCGCAGTTGATGAAGCAGATCCAGAAAGTGATGATGGTGCTGGACAGTCGTCGAAAGATGCTCGACTACGACATCAAGTACGTGGACCTCGCGATGTACCCTTCGAGTCGAGAGAAGATGAGAGAAATATCCGGCGATCCCAAGGCCTTACCACCCTGCATCGCTAACGGCGACGAATACTGCGGGGTAAGACCAAAATCATTATTACCAAGCAGGGGGCATCACCCGGGCGCGGATCCATAGGGGGGAGGCGGCGGGCCTGGCCCCCTCCCCTAGCATAAAATAAAATAAAATAAGTGCTCTTACCCCTCCCCCCGCTTATTCACCGGCTGGCTGAGCCTCCGCTAATATTACCTCACAAATTGGACACCCAAAAAAGTGCTCTTACCCCCCCCCCCCCCCCCCCCCCCCCCCCCCCCCCCCCCCCCTTACCCCGCTTATTCACCGGCTAGCTAAATATGAACTCATAAATTGGACCCCCCCCCCCCCCCCAAAAAAAAAAAAAAAAAAAAAAAAAAAAAAAGTGCTCATACTTATTCGGTTATAAAATAAATTTAACAGTAAATAATGAAGCAAAATGATTAAGCGACGCTCTTGATCAACTAAAAAGAGGCGATGTTAGTTAGGACTTGAAGTTGAGTTTGCAACAAAATCTTTATTTTAAAGGTAAAACAAAGTTTTGGTATTGGGTCAGGAATTTGGTTCAAATGAACATATTGGAAGCATATGCGATCCTACAATTTTAAGTGATCGTTGTCGCGGTTGAAATCGATTCTAAAGTTATAAAATTGTAAATAATATACTCTTTAAGTTGTATAGCTCCCTCTCAAGGTCGATATATTAATTAAGCCATATAACAATGTTTCTTGACTAAAATCGACCGATTGACTATTCCCGTTTGGAAATTATATATCACAACTACATATTCTGAGATTTTCATGGTTGCAGCTTCCATAGTATGGCTGTAAGTGCTATTTGAAATTCATCAAAATTTACCGGGAGCACCGGTAAATTTTTATATAAGTGTTTTAGGGGCTAAATTTTCTAGTGCTTGTAATACTTCCACAGGGGCATCCAAATATATCAAAATTGTAAGGAATCACTATCCAGTCAATTTTCAAAATTTCCTAAAACTTTGTATTACCTTTAACTTTGATTCCGTTACCTGGGATCGATGCGATCTTATAGGCAGACTCATATTCCGTCTTCAAGTTGGTTTCACTAGAAGCGGAAAAATTGAGAGAAGAAGATTAGTGAAAGATTGAGGGAAATCGGATGAAAATAGGAAAATTAAAAAAAAAAGTTGTAATCTATCAAATGGAAAATGGCAACGGAAACGTACCTTTCAAGGGTTTATTGTCATTTGGCCCAAATCCATTTGCAAATGCTAAGTAGGCCAAATTGTTTTTGGACGAAAGCCTTAATTCACAAATTGGTCATGAAATGATTATTGGAAAAATCGATCATTGGACCAATGGAAATGTTAATGGACGAAATGATGTTAGACCGAATGATGTTAGACCTTAACGATTAAACCAAATGGCAATTTATCCCTTGGAGGACCTCTCCCAAACTTATGTTCCGTACTAATATATTAATATAAAGTTTAATTATCTTTAAAGAAAATAGTTGATTTGTATGTAAACACTTTATTATCATCGCACATTATTGTTCTACTTAAATCTCTTAAAGGCATCGTTTAATGTCTTGTCACCTCCCTGGTTTCACAATGTTAAATCTAAGATGCACAGGCCTACGTGTTATCAGTGTCTGTGGTGTGATGTATAATTGAAGCCCTAAAAAATAAAAATCGCGCTTCAAAATGATCAAGAAGTGCCTCAAAAAAAGTAAAAAGCTTTGAGTGACCGGTTTTACCATACTCGTTTTCCCTAATAGACTGTAGTGTTATGAAAACCGTTAGGAAAACGCAAAATTTGGTTTCGATTTCTATTCATTAATATATTGATAATCAGACAGGCGATCGGCTTGTAAAAGTCATGGGGTTCCTGACTGACCTAAAGGTTTATAATTATCATTGTAGCATGAGCTAAATCCAGGATTTTGTTTCAGCATCTGAGACAAAGTTACCGGATCCCTTTAATGAAGAAGGGCTGATTAACAACCAAGAAAATTGAAATTTATGAAAATTAAAGTACAAAAGAATTGGATGAGAATCAGATGCTTGACCGGTTCGCCAATATGTTGCCAATCTGTGTTCGATTGACTGCAATTACACAAATTTCGTATCTTTTATCTGATTTCCCCAAACTCGCACTGTAGTGTTTCTCTTATTTTGTGTTTGATCTGCTCCTACTGAAAATAATTAAAGGTAGTTAATGAATGAAGGAATGTTGTATGAAGAGACAAGGTCTTTATAGCCAGAGCCATACCATTCTAATCAATGGCACTGCATGGTCTTAGCCGGTAGATGGCGCCATTATTCTTGTGAATTGACTTACAGGCAATTATTGTATGGGTTCCTTCTCGAAGTCTTATAATTAAGTTGTTGACAAACAGTTATTTTCAAAACATATTGTATTTGCCCATTTTCTGATTTACGGTGTTATAATTATGACGCTTATTGATTTACCGGTTCGGTTATTCATTAACGAAAACAAATATGAAAAGAAGAGTAATGTCTGCAAAACTAGTCGTCTTGTAATTCACCAAATACTGGCACTGATATCATGATTTTTTTCAATAAAGCGTGGGGCTGAGGCGTCCTTTCCCGCCATACTCTACAGATTCATTTACCGATGTTTTATTCCGTTATCTTCTCTTTTCGTTTCTTTCCCGCTCCTTTCTTTTTCCCTAAACTCCTGTAATTAAGCGACCCGTAGTTTTTTTTAATTTTATGAGATATTAATATATAAAATGCCTTTCCAGTATAAAGGGCAACGACATGATTTTACCGAAAGCCTTTAATTCAAACGCGAAAACTTCATGAGTGTTGAAAATATTCATTAACTCGTTGGTCATGACGAGGGATATTCATCTACTTTGTGTCTTGATAATGAAATACTGATGTATAATGTGTAATGGCTCTGGACTGTCATACAAGAGGCCCTCGGTTCAACTCTTGCTGTCATCATTGGACAATGTGTTTGCCCTCATTTAGCTCCAGATGTTTCCATTTGGTATACCTAGCTATATTATGGTCGGGTAAGTTTAGGTCCCTAGTGAGGGACGAACATTTATAATGATTGTCTGTGTAAATAAGATCATGGAAATGTTACAAAATAATGTTTTAGGTCGTCTGTTTAATATTTTGACTTGTAATATAAATGTCTTTTTAATATGAAAGATTTCACCTGACGTATATATTTTTTTTGCAGAGCTATGACGATTTCGAAGAAGCCGTGGAATTGGAATACCTCAAAAAGTTCCTGAAGCTTCCAGGATGGGATGAGGATGAAAAGAAGAAGGAAGAAGAAGAAAGGGAGAAGGAAAAGCAGGATGAAGAAAAAGATGAGGAGGAGGAAGGAGAAAAAGCCGAAGGCGCTGAAGATGAGAAAGAGAAGAAAGAAGGGGAAGAAAAAGAAGAAGAAGAGGAATCAACGAAGGGGGAAGACGAAGAGGATAAGGATGAAGAGGAGGAAAAGACTGACAAGGACAAAGAAGGAGATAAGAAAGAAGAGAAAGACGATAAGGGGAAATCTAAATTAAAAGCTAAAGTCGATTCAGATAAAAAAGACAAAGTGCCAGATAAGAAGAAGGACAAGCAAAAGGACGAAGCGTCAAAGAAAGAAGAGGAAAAAGAAAAGAAGGGAGGGAAAGATAAGAAGGATGAAAAGAAAGATGAGAAAAAAGATGAAGTGAAACTTATCAAGAAGCCGAAGCTAAAAGCAAAGGTAGACGTTGACAAAAAGGACGACAAAAAGGAAGATAAGACAAAGGAAGAGAAAGATAAGAAGGGAAAAGATGAGGAAAAGAAGGACGACAAGAAGAAAGATGATAAGAAGAAAGACGATAAGAAGAAAGACGATAAGGAGGAAGAAAAGAAAGACAAAAAAGAAGAAAAGGTAATAAAGAAACCCAAATTAAAATTAAAAGTTGATACCGACAAAGAAAAAGAAGCTGAAAAGGAAACGAAAGATAAAAAGGAAGAGTCAAAAGAGAAGGACGAAAAGGATGATAAATTGAAGGACCAAAAAGAAGAGTCAAAGGATAGTAAAAAGGACAAAAAAGATAAGAAGGACGAAAAGAAAGGTGACAAAGATGAAAAAGAAGACAAATCAAAGGAAGAAAAGAAAGAAGATGAAGGTAAGGAAGAGAAGGTGCTTAAGAGGCCAAAGTTGAAAACGAAAATTGATGTTGACAAGGAAGAAACTAAGGACGAAAAAGAGAAGGATGAAAAGAAGAAGAAAGATGAAAAGAAAGAAGAAAAGAAAGAAGAAACCGTCGTAAAGCGACCAAAACCTAAAGCAAAAATCGATGTCGATGAAAAGGATGATGCCTCAAAAGATGATGAGAAGAAGAAAGAAAAAGACAAGAAAGAAGAAGGAAAGAAAGAGGAAAAGGAGAAGGAGGAAGCAAAGGAAGAAAAGGCTAAGGTAATAAAAAGACCAAAACTGAATGCAAAAGTTGATGTAGATGATGAAACAGAAAAGAAAGATGAAAAGTCAAAAAATAAGGATGAAGAAAAAAAAAACAAGAAAGAAGAAAAACCAAAAGAAGATGAGAAAAAGGAAACAACTGTCCGAAGGCCACGATTAAAACCGAAGGTCGATGATGAAAAATCGGAAGAAAAGGAGGAGAAGAAAGAGAAGGAGAAGGAGAAGGAGAAGGAAGAAACGGTAGTGAAAAGACCAAGGCCTAAAGCTAAAGTAGATGTTGATACAGAAGATAAAAAGAAAGAAGAGAAGAAGGAAGAAAAGAAGGAGGGCGAAAAAAAAGAAGACGAAAAGAAGGAAGAAACAGTAGTGAAAAGACCAAGGATTAAAGCTAAAATAGATGTTGATACAGAAGATAAAAAGGAAGAAGAGAAGAAAGAGGAAGAAAAGAAAGAGGAAACTGTAGTGAAAAGACCCAGACCTAAAGCCAAGGTCGACGTCGAAACCGACGACGACAAGAAAGAAGAGGAGAAGAAAGAGGAGACCGTCGTTCGTAGACCTCGACCCAAAGCCAAGGTGGACGTCGAAGATGAAGAAAAGAAGGAGGAGAAAAAGGAGGAGGAGGAGGAAAAGAAGGAAGCGAAAGTTATTCGAAGACCCAGAATAAAAGCCAAAGTTGATGTTGATTAGTTTAAATAATATACTTTCAAAAAATGCACAATACTGAACCAAATTTCATTTGAAGCAGTTAATAAACATTGCAATCCCCTTCATATGCTATACCCAAAATTGAAATGGAAATTACTGTTCCGAGGTGTATCCAGAATCTCAAGAGTGGGGGGGGGGGGGGGGGGGCTGCTCTAAACAAAATTGATTGAGTTATATATGAATATACCAGATACAAATCGGAGGGTGCAAGGGGGGCACCTCTTGCACCCCGTGCCTTAGATCCACCATCACATGCAGTATAAACGCCAGTGTGCCTTTTTCTAATTTCTCTCCTTTTTGTGTACATAATTATTGTTTGTGTTTGGAAATACTGATCATGACGCTTGCGAAATGTAAGGTATCTAGTGTAAAAAATATGCTTCCTTGTGGCAGATACTGTTTAAAGTTTTATCTGCCCAGATCATCTTTCGTAAAATCCTCTTGGAAAAAAATATCGAAATATCGAAATTTATCCTTAAAATTATTTTGTGAGAATAATTAGCAGCATATAGTACTTGCATGTTGGTCACATCCATTTATATCGTTTTTATCTATTAGTGAGTAATGTTGCCTGAACTGATAATATTCTTTTGCAAGTATTCACTTTCACGCACCACCCCAGTTTACTGGCCATAATTTCAATTTCTCTCAATTTATCTTTCTATATTTTATTTTAAGCTGTTCAGATTAAAACGATCGCAATGACGAAAAATATACCTCATGCAATTCACTGTATACTAGTGAAATATTTATTTATTTATTCGTCGTTTAATATAAATCGTGATTGGCAGCCATCGGCCGAATTGTTCACAATTTACAGACACAATAAAAAAATACATGGAATGTAATATTGCAAATGGTAACTTTATAGAAAGAAATGTGCGAAAATGACAATGACATTATCGTGAATCTGCACACGACTTTATATCTAAACAGCCCAATAGGGTATATTGAAAATGCCTTTCAGATGATATCTCGAAAGTTTTTATGGTCGTGTTGAAAGCACACTCATCATGCTCTTGTTATTATCAACCTTATCTTACTGTATAGAAAGCTTCTTTTTTCGGGTAAAACTATTTTTTTTAAAAACTTCTTCTGAAATAATCATTTTTATGTTAACATTTTGAGGTGACTTGGGAACTCCAAATGTTCGTAAGTTTTTAAGTTAATCTGATACGTAAAGCAGATTTGAAGTTGTTCTCTACTCTAATCAAAATTATCTTTACATAATTTAGGATGCTTGTGCTATTTTGTCGTAGATTAAAATGGAACGGTAGATGTTTCTATTCTATGCACTGTCCTACATCAAAGGAGTCATTTCTAATTATTGCACAAAGTTTCCCCTTTCACGCAATTAAAAATAAATAAATGACGGCTTTACTGATTTTCGTTTTCTTAGCTTAAAATCATTATTAGTTTGCAATGTTGTTCTTAATGTTTTTGTAAATAATACCGAAGAAAACGTACGCCTTCAGTTACCTAAAGGAGTCATAATTATTATTTTGTATAAATATCCCTGCTTATATAATTTTTCGACTGCACGAACGGTTTTGTATATCATTGAGTTGTCTGCGTATATCTAATAAATTTACGTAATCAGAAATGTAATTGTCTCATTTCTTCTTGATTTTAGTTTCATTTGAAGCAAAATTGCTAGTTTGGAAAATATTTCCAGACAGCATGGACTCTAATATAAGAGAAATAAAAAAAGAGAGCGAGAGAGAGAGAGAGAGAAGAGAGAGAGAGAGAGAGAGAGAGAGAGAGAGAGAGAGAGAGAACAGAGAGAAAGGGAAAGAGAGACGGAGAGAGAGGGGAAGAATGAATATAGAAAAAAGTTTGTGTATAAGAGAGAGAGAGAGAGAGAGAGAGAGAGAGAGAGGGGGGGGGGGGGGGGGGGGGCTGGTGGGGGCAAAAGGGCTCTAATACACCCACAGTCTTGACATGAGAGAGTTTAAATACAACCAAGGCATGATGTGGTAGCCCCATCGATATTGTTTTCGTTGTGTATAATTGTTTGGACATTTTTGGCGGGAAGGCCAAATTTAGTAAATAAAACAATGTAGGCTGCGCTGAACTTAGTTTGTCTGTGTCGGCCTCAGTGTAATATCAGTATGATAAATGACATTGCTGATATAATAAGGGAAAAGAAGACAATTATATAAGCAATATTATCTTTGTTATTTTTTTCCTCAGAAAAGGAAATATGCGTCGGGCCGGGTAGCCTACGTGGTAGTCTAGCAAAAAGCTATCGGGAAGTTCATGCCCTCAGTCGGACAAAAGTATTTTTCGAGGACTTTTTATAGGCCGCCTAGTCCTAGCTAGCCTAGACAGCTATATTTACTTAAATAATAAAAATGGTGCTTATAAAGCGCTTACCACCCCACCGAAGAGGCCTTAGCGCTAAAACAATTAAACAAAATACAATAAAAAAAAAAAAAAAAAAAAAAAAAAGATACATACATAGTGCACTTTATAACAAATTGTTGAGTGTCATGTGCAGCTTTTTATAAATATACCATGGAGATAATCTCGATGAATATACTATATTTCGCTGTATATAAATACTCAACTTTTTCTCACCCCTATTGTTAACGTGTCCCCTACGTGTCCCCACATACAAATTGCATTAAAAAAAAAAAAAAATCCCCCCCCTCTCTCCCCAAACTTCATGAAAACAGCCTATGGTGTATTATTAAAGAGTAAAAATGTGATTAAATAAGGCAATGTAAATGAAAAGAAAATGGGAAAGAGACTCTATCGAATTAAAAAAAAAAATTATGGTAAGCTTTAATATTTATTTAAATGATTGCACAATCGGCTTACCATAACTATCATGTTATCCTCACAAGATGGCAGAGAGTTCTTCCGGAATTTTTTCATTTGACGACGAAATGTAAGTAGGAATTTGGTTTGTCTTAAGCATATTGCGTGAATAAGATGATTGTATTTTGTCAAAATGACATTTTAGCAATGTGTTCGTGATAACAAAATTCAGATTATGGTTTAGATCGAGCTCAATCAGTGTACCAAATCATCAAATGTCAAACAAAATCTTCAGAATGCAGAGACGGAGCTGAGCGGCCTCAAAGATGTCGGCCACACCGGCAGCGGTCGCGGGTAGCAAGTGGAGTGGCGCTGGTTGAGCTGAGCCATATTGGGCGCTAGTGTACTTTCATATCCATTTTTGACCCCTAACTCCGGCGTGGAGCAAACTGCTGCACAATTACATTACAAGTGCATACCGTACTGTACCGACGAAGGGCCAGGATGTGGGCGCGCGAGCGTGCATGAAGTTATTGACTGTATTAATCGACTTTATGCACGCTCGCGCGCACCTTGGCCCTTGCGTACAGTAAGTTATGCAATTGTATTGTAATTGTGCAGTGGTTTGTCGTGAAACTTGTGGGAAAGTGAATATTACATTGTCTTTGTTTTTAGGAAAAATACTCCAAAAAAGACAAAAAATTGACATGAAAGGGGTAAGAAATATAGAACGACTTTATATCAAGACCATTATTTGAACAATTGATGAAGATTTAGTTGAGTTTTGGTATGTTTTAGTAGGCTATCTCCACGCCGGAGTTATGGGTAAAAAATGGTAATGAAAATTACACTAGCGCCTTATTTCTTTGCTACATTTTCTTTTTGTCTTTTGGCGTGTAATAATCTTTTTTTAATATGAAAAAGTGTTGATTAATTGTATTATTAAATTATGACCAACTTACTGGCAAAAATCTATGCTATCGTGCAGGCAAGATTGTATGTACATGTCTAGAGATTTGACATCAAGCCATTTTAGAATAAAATATTTCAAGAGTACATGTTCAACAAAAAAATTTATACAAAATGTTTCATTTTATCTATCTTTAACAGATGCAATGGGCCCAGTTGAATTCGAACGATTAGATCTCACATAAAATTTATCTTGGTCTCTTCAAATTTAATCTCGTTGTACAGGTCAGACCAAGGTCAAGGAGGTGGCCAAGTGGATTCTCTAAACAACGCCAACTCAGCAACAGCAGCTGGTAAGGCTTCGTCAGAAGAATTCCTTGAACCGAGTGGTTACAAGAAACTCTCTCAAGATGGAGATGGAAGCTTTGATCCAGAAGATAATCCAGGAGATAATCCAGGATCTTATGAGTACCTCTACGGTAGCACCCCACCTCGTCAGATGCGAAGTGAGAGGAAGCAGACTAACAAGGGGAACAGTGGAAAGGGCGGGAAGCCACCCCGGCTGGTGCTGCAGGGTACTCCTAAGAAAGAGCCCAAGAAGGAAAAAACCCAGAATCAGGCCAAAAGATCTCTTGCCAAAAAGATGGACTCTGCAGACTTTGGACAGTCTGCACAGAATACCAAGCAAAAGCTTCATCAGCGGAAGATGAGAAGTATACACCTTGACAGGACTAGTGAACGTGAGTTTAAACAGAAAGCCATCACGTATGATGGATCGGAGTTACACGTGCCCCTCACTCCTACTCATGTCTTTCGTCCGTTTGACTCGCTGCCATCCCCCAACCTCAAGATCGACTCCTCGACATGTTTCCGTAGCGTCAAGTCCCAGCAGGTGAGTCCCCCGCATTCTCCAAGAAGCAGGCACAAGAAAACGTCCACATCTTCAAAGCTACAGTATGCACCAGAGAGGGTCGATTTCCACCGTACCTTCTCTGCTCTGATACGCATGGGGAGTGCCAAGAAGGAGAATAGCCAGGAGATCACCCAGAGGATTCGCAGACAGGATGGAATGACTCAGGATGTCTTCCAGATGCAGTGGAATGAGATACTGTGGCTGGAGCTCACCGCCTACCATAATGAACTCAGCATCACAGACCAGGATTTACACCTCATCAATGCCCGCAAGAAAGTTGCCGAAGTCTTTGACGAAATCATGAAATTCAAGTACCAAAGTATGATGGAAGGCAAGAGCATCAAGTCAACATGTTCACTCGATAGAAAACGATCGTCTTTCAAAAATGTGCAAAGAAATCTTGCCAAGTTTGCAGGTGGAAGGTCCAGCAGCTCCTCGGGCTCCAGCTCTCACGGGGATTCCGTTGAAACTTCCCAAATGAATGGGAATGCATGCGATACTTGTTGTAACCCCAACCCTGTTCAACGGAGACATCCAAGTGTGTCGGACAACGGATTCTGTATGCCCCTCAGTGCTGCCCTTAATGCGTACATAACAGACACCAGTGAGGCATGGTACAAGGTTCATGCCCTGCTTGAAGATTTGGAAAAGGTGCAACTACTTTACCCAAACAGCAAGGCACTGCAGAATGACTGCGTAGAGCTCAGTACACCAGAGTTCACCAAGAGGCTGGAGACATTGTGCTTATGGATGAATATTACAAATGACATCAGTCACAAATTTGAACTGACTTCTCAGATTCTGGGTGTTGTAGACCTAGAGGGTTTGTGGTGGCCATATCTGGATCTCCCTGGGTATTGTGTGGAAAACCCTTTCCAGTCTGAATCATGTATTGAAAGTGAAATGGATGATGAGGTCAAGCCGATGGTCAGGCCTACTGCCAGGAGACCTATGCTGGGAGCCTTGGGTCACTGGGATTGTGTCCAGTCCAACTCACAGGATATGGTTCAGGGGGCATCTTGCGACACTCAGTCAACCTCCTTGTCACGTGATATGTCCCATGATGCTTTGGACTCTAGGGATATGTCACATGACCGCATGGACTCGCGAGATATGTCTCACGATCGCAAAGACTCCTCCTGCCCTCAACTGCCAAACTCCATCCCAGAAGACCACGTAGAAGACGATCAAACACCATTTCCTCCCAAAGGTAGTCAAGATGATGACTATCCTCCCAATCGCTATGACGATGACGATTACTGCTCTGAGGTGTCCTTTGGATCAAGATCAGTTAGTCTTTCATCTACTCAATCCTCAAATCCTATGCTTCATAGAACTCGCTCTGTTACCTTTGATATTTCCCAGAACGAATTTGATGATTCAACTCCAAACCTTGAGGGAACAGAACAACCAGCATTGACAAGCACACCCCAGTACAGGAGCCCTCGTACTGATGAGTCTCCGCGCACAAACAGGATCTTCAGTGAGTGCCACTTCAGCTTCGACTACGACTCGTCAACGTCCATCTACAGACCATTTGTTGACCG
Organism: Strongylocentrotus purpuratus; assembly: GCF_000002235.5. NCBI lineage: Eukaryota > Metazoa > Echinodermata > Echinoidea > Camarodonta > Strongylocentrotidae > Strongylocentrotus > Strongylocentrotus purpuratus. The sequence continues at coordinate 13,003,466 of NW_022145607.1, forward strand.
CAGTCTGAAGCACCAGGGCTTGAGGAAGATGACCAAGAGACTGGATAAGATGCTGGGTCATACGATGAGGAAGATACGGCTTGCTCTGGAAAAGTCTACAGATAACACTCAGGACTGTAGGAGAATATCAACAGGGGTAAGATATTGTGACTTACTGTATATGGTAGCAAAGTGATTTAGTTGTAGCTTTTTTAAAAATTGGTCTTTCAATTTTCCTTGATTAACTTTATAAATATGATGTTAAACGACAAACATGTAACGTCAACAAAGAATGTTGTCATAGCCAGTTAGCGACGGACAGTTTAAAAAGGTCAAATTTTGGTATTGCATATAATACAGAAAAGGTTGCCTTTTGTTCTTGAAATTAAAGATACAGGTAGGTTCATAGATATAGATCCTGAAATGATGTTTTATTGAAGATGGAGAATGAAACTAGACACTCTGATCGAATTCATGGACCATGTTATCTTTGAGACATGTTTGTAAACACTAATTGGCATGGTTAGGATTAAGGAAGTTGAATGGAAATTTTAATTCTGTAAATGTATTTCAAGAAATGCCCTATGTGGTACTCCTTGCAGAGTGACATTGACCTGACCTTGAAGCCCTCAGGTACTCCTCAGTTCTTTGAAACCCCCAGCCCATCCACCGAGCAGACCCACGGCACGCAGCTACAGAGCCATGGGGCTTGGAGCAAAGAGTTTCAGGATATGAGTCTCCCATCATTCATGTGAGTTGAATATGCTTTGATTCGGGCCCAAGTCGTAATGGTTTTCCCCATGGTTGAGCACCATGATACCTGTATATGTACATGTATATGTTGTTTAAATTGGCAACCGAGATATCAAATTTAGGAATACCAACATTTATAACATTAAAAGTACAGATACCTACTAGACATTTGTCTTAGGAATGATGAAAAATTCTATTTTATATTTAACATGTATGAAATATCTATCTTTTAGTTACCATCCCATTTTGTTTGACCTTGATACCAAAAACACCATAAATTCTACCTGATTCAATGATATAACACATCATTAAACAATATGTGGGTTAAGAACTACGATCTACCAGAAATATTGAAATGATTGCATGTTGTTTCATGTGTAATATAAAAACCATCACTTTTCTTATTGTTATTTTTGTATGAACAGGCCAGCATATTTGTTCCTAGTGCGCATTCCTCTGGATGTCATGCATGAGTGTCTGAGATTTAGACTAGAGCACAAACCAGAAGCCGATCCCTCAAGACACAGTATACAACAGGTATGTAGAAAATTTCTTCATTTGATGTAAGGAGGCGAGTTGACTCGGTCGGTAAAGCGTCTGCCTGTCGAACCAAAGATCTTGGGTTTGAATCCAACCCAGACGGGAGACTGAAGCCTGCGATGTGTGTTAATGTGCCCCTCCCATTGTTTCATATAGGACGTTAAATGGAGGCCCCTTTTTGAGGAGAGTCACCACCTCTGCACACTAGGAACCCACTGCACTATTCGTATAAGAGTAGGGGAAAATCCAGGTGTAGTGGTCCACCTGCACACCCCAATCAGTTATACCGGAGGAGAGACCCAGAGGGTTACATGTACAGTGATTCAGTTCGCCTTTTCCCTCCTACGCACAGGTGACATTGTGCTCTCAATAGTGAAAGTATTGTCGGTCAATTGATGTGAAATAATCCAATCAAAGTCCTAGATGTTCTCTTACACGTTATAAGTAAAGGTTTGTTTTGACCTATGACCTCCACAGCTTATCCGTGAATACAAGGAAGTGATTGGTGCCTGCACACACGTGAAGCAGTATTACCATGACATGGTGAGCGCTGTTACACTGGGTGATGTCAGGGCACAGGAGCATGTAGACAACGACATTGATGACTATGAAAACGATCTCCAAGAAATGCTGCAGGTTAGTGTTGGAGATGAAGAGACTATTAGGGCGTTGCAAGAAAGTTGCGATTGAAATTTGCAACTGATATTTGCAGTTGATTGCAACTCAACTTTCTCGCAACGCCCCACTAGTCTTCTAAATTTCCTAGGACTTTGTTATGATTAAAGTTTTAACTATTAAATTAAGTCAACTTTTATTCTCCCCCTCTCTCTCTCTTACTAATGGGGCATTGCTAGAAAGTTGAGTTGCGATCAGTTGCAAATTAACAATTAATCGCAAGACTCACGCTTGATTTGGGGGATTTGCAATTGATTGCAACTTTCTTGCAACGCCCCATACAGGTATGTCTAATTCAATTCAGTTCATGTTGCGCAATCATTAAAATCATTTTAATCATTTCTTTCATTTTAAAAATGTGTCAGTGATTTGTGTCTTTGATTACTATCAAGGTCAACAATATACATTTTCTGAAATCTTGTTTCTAATGGGAGTTTCATGTCACTTATGAATATGTTGCCTTTGGTATCCTAGGTCTACTTTGAGTATGTCCATAGTCGCATGCTGATGCTACAGAAACTCCCCCAGGCTTCGGTGAGCCTCAAGAACGTCCTGGAAGAAGAATGGGCGTTTGCCAAGGAGATGTGCCCCTGTATACGGGGAGGAGAGGCTCAGGCAGGCAAGAGATTCTGGTAAGACTCAGGCCTGATAATTACCAGATTTAAATCGGTTTCACGATTTTTCTTATTTTTTTCCTGATTTTTTCCAGATTTTCTTTTCCCATTTTTGTTAGTGCTCATTATCACCCCTGAAGACTCATATATACATTTATACATCAACATTTTGTGGACACATGAATTAATGGTCAGTTGTTTTACTCAATAATACAGATCATTTTTTCAGAAAAAAAAAATTTCTTTGTCAAAGAAAGATTATGTTCTGGAGTTACTTTATACCATGTTGGTTTTCCATCTGAAATTTGTGTGGAAGTCATATGGTTGATTATTCAATTTCCTTCAGATATTAGGGTACATCATCCTTATTTGACAAAGCAATTTAATCTTGCACAGTTTTTTGTGTAACATTTTACCTGTTTTTCTTTCTCCCAATGGGAAGGTGTTTTCCTTTTCTAACTGCTATTAAAAGGATAATTTGACCAGTTGTTTGGGGGGGGGGGGATACTATAATCACCAAATGTCTTGGTTTTTATTTGACATTTGGACCATTTATCTAATGGTTTTACCCATTTTCTTCTACTTTAATATACAAGTCCAAATGTGATTCCCCCTTCCCATAGATACATGTGCAGAATGTCAAACCTCAGTCACATTCGTTAGGCTGACACCAGATGGCCAACAACAAAGTAAAACATGCATTACCAGTATGGAGTCAGTTTGGTAGTGTGACTGCAGTATTAGCCCTTTCGACTTTCAAACAGCCATCTTTAGCAACTAAACCGCCCAAAACCACCCCTCCTTTTACTCACTGACCCGCCAGAAACCGCCCGTCCGTTTTCAAGGCGCTGTAGTATCCGTTCTATGGGGTCTACCGTGATAACGTTAAATGTACATGATCCTTACAATGTCTACAGTAGGATTCTGCATAGAAAAATAATGCATGTTTCATATTGTTCAGAACAATGTCAAAATGAGAGCAATATTGCAACATCCAGTGAGGAATAGGCCATTTTTACAAAATCTCTAGTTGCTAATAACTCTCCTTCTTTCCAAACCTCTCGGCACAGTATCATGGCGAGTAACCTGCTGCATTCTACTGCGGAGTACCTTGAACAGAGAGTGGATGATGAGTGCGCTCATCTACAGGATAGCCATTCAGGCGGTGGAGCAATCAAGTGAGTCACAGCAACTAACCTAAATATGCATGGGTGGGACCCTGGGAATAATTATTAGCTAACTTTTATAGGTATGGAGTGGGACTGAGGAAACAATAATTTAATAACTTAAATATGCATGGTATGGGACCAAGGGAATAATTATTAACTAACTACATATTAATGGGGTGGGACTGAGGAAAAATAATTAAATAACTTAAATATGAATAGCAAGGGACCAAGGGAACAATTATTAACTAACTTTCATAGGTATGGGGTGGGACTGATGGAGGAATTTTCAATCAGTTCTCTAATGTTTTGGGTTGGACCAAAGTACCAATTCCAAACCTACTTATATTGTATATGGTATAATAAGAGACATACATGTGTATTAGGCTTTCAGTTCAATGTTTTTTTCAACCAATGATAACTAAAAACATGATTAATTAGATACTTAGGATTTCTGAAAATTGAGGCTTAATATATGCCAGACTTAACTACTTTATTTTTAATATGTTATACAAAATTTTTAAAAGGAGAAATGTTGTTGTTGTTGTTGTTGGGGTTTAGATGGCACTCTTCAATCTTGACAGATTATCTGCGCCACGGCGTTCCTTCTTTGGTGCATGTTCATCTTTTCGAACTTGATCTCGTGGCTCACTTTTACTGATGGGGGTCTGTCTTTCCAGACTTCTGTTTTCGAATCATGACTTGGCTCACCTGTCTCAGCGAAGTGCTACTGTGCAAGATTAATTATGTTTAATTTCCCTTCACCATTAGTCGTGCATTTTAATCATAAGGATGTAATCCTTATGATTTTAATACTGATGATATTCAAACATTTCAATCATAATCATAATCATAATATACTCACCAAGGAAACAAAAACAAAAGGCCTTTTATAGGCTGATTTAAGATTATTTGAGACCTTATGATCAGGATTTTAATGAAATGGATAAAATGCTTGTGTTATCTATTGTAACAATGCATCCTTACAGCTATACCCTCTAAAATTCACGACTTTACCAATTCTGATTTTCTGCAACATTTTTCAGACGTATCATCACTGGGTCCTGTCGTAAGTTCAGGGAACTCTTTCATGAGGTGCGTGACAGAGCTGCCAAGGCCCTAGGCTTCGCTAAGATGTTGACCAAGGTTAGTACACGTTTAGATTATGTGTGTGATGGGTTGTTATGTTTTATTCGGAGCTGATCAGGGGCCTATTTCATGAAACTTGTTACTGATAGTTCTGCCACAGATCCATTACAAACTTGCTCATAGCCAATCAAATCTTCAGATTTTGGTAGCATCTAACATGTTATTGATAACATGTTTTATGAAACAGAGCCCAGAAATATTGTTGTATATCACTTGCTTATGTTGATGTGTGTTCAGTACACAATGTTCTGTTCATGTCATACGTTTTTTCACAGGCATGATATTATACATTGAGATCTAATAGATGATTAGTTTGCATATGTGTACAAGAGGCAAGTTTGTTGCAAGTGGACTCGTGCATTGAGAAATGCTTGGTAAAAGGCTCCTAAATGTATACATGCATGCTCCCTTTATTATTTAATGATAAGACCTAGATACTTTGGGATGAAACTTTCTTGAAAACTCTCTCATTTGTCTTGAGTTACAACAAAGTCATGAAAATTAATGTTCCGATGTTACTCTAACTCTTCATCTTTCTCTGTGTTCTATAATCCCTGCAGGATTTAGAGATAGCATCTGAGTTCACTCTGAACACGTCGTTGGGAGACTTGATGAACAACCTCAAGCTTTCTAGTCATGTCAAGGTAAAAATGTTAGGCATGTTCAGACTGACTCTTGTCTTAGAAGATAACGTAATTGTTTATCATTCATACATTGCCAGGCCTTAAATTTCAATATTTCTAGGACAAGGCCACTTTTCTGTAGGGCACATTCCTATATTACAGCACAAATAGGAAGAATTGGAAAAGGCACACAAAACCTCCAAGACCAATGAGAGGGGCGTTGAGGCCAATCAAAAGGGCATCCACTGCCATGGCCTTGGTGGCCTTGGATTAATATAAGCCCTGCATTGCTGTACCATGTCCTGGCAGGAGCAGTTAATGGCCTAGGACATTAACTTACATCTGCTACTCTCTACCCAGGTGTAGTAAATACATACCTTTTGCAAAGAAATTCATTGAGTGCTTTCAATTGCTTGGGGAGGCTTGGCTGAAGCCAGAGTTTTATTAGTTAGGTGCCTTGAGCTTCCATTTAGATGGATTTTCCCAAGTATAAATGTAGTATTCATACAAGTACATTGAAGAATGTACTCATAAACATTTAGTGGTGCATCATCATCCAACATTTTTTGTTTGTATGTAAATTTTTAGGATCATCTACCTATAAGTTTCTGTAACTTTTTTGATGATTCAACCATTTCGTAATTTTCTTTAGTGTATTTTCCATTTTATTGGCTTATCTATGTTTGCAAGAATTATTCTATTGTATTCTTTGCCTTTGTATGTTTTTATGAAAGTGGTGAATAAATTCAATTCAATTTAATTCAACGTAAACCAATTTTTTCTTAACAGGTCCTCCTGACCAGTTTCCCCGGTTACCAAGTCTTTGTACCTCAGCACCTTCACCAGAACACCCCTCAGATTCTCCACCTCCTCAATGACCTCTGCGGACGAGAGGACTTCCTGTCGACCTCTGACCCCAGCTCTCCGGACGCCAGTGACGGCTATCTCCTGCTGGTGAAGGACGAGGAGAGAGAGGCGGAGTCAAAGTGGGGCGGAGACACGACGTCCGTCAACCCCAACATCGAGACAACCATTGCTACCTCAGACATACAGGTTAATAATAATATTCTGCTTTTATATAGCGCCCAATACATCGATACAACAATGTGTCTAAGCGCTTTACAGATATATTATTACCCCGGTCATTGGATTCAGGCTTACAAGCTCACAATTTATTCTCCACTCCCTGGGGAGCATTGTTAGTCTTGTTCTTCATGTCCAAACCAATTGAGAGGTTTGTAGAGTGATATAGCATTTCTCTAGGCATCTTAATAGATGCACCTAGAGAATAAAGAATATCCTATCTATGATTGACAACTCAATAAACCATTCATATTTACACCTGCCATGATTAAGTATGGTGTCTTGCTTTATGGTTCTTGATTCTCGGCGGATAGTTGGTTACCCATAGTCCAGGGACCCGTTTCACAAAGCCTTTTTGTAATGACAAATGACAAAAATCAGTGACAAATCTGTTGATAACCAATCAGAAGCAAGGATTTCAGTAGCTATAACAAAAACTGTCATTTGTCATTGATGACAAGTTTTGTGAAACGCCCCCCAGATTGGTTGATCCCAGGTGAATGTTTTGGAAGGACTTCCCCGGTGACTCCAGGCAACTCCAGGCAACTCCAGGCATTCCAGAGAGCTATGGGCAGTACAGTCACTCTGATCAATGAACAGATGACTAGATTACACATACCTTTAACAGGGCTCCACACAAACTTTTTTGGTAAGGGGGTCCGAATTGAACCTCTACAGTCTGTATGCCTGAGCCCTACATAAAAACTTCAAAATGTTGTGGTCCGGACTTAGATTTGTGGGTGTCCCTGGCTCCTGGTAATGTTGAGCCCTGTCTTCAATCTGTAGGTGCCGATTGTAAATGTCTGTTGTTTGTTTGTTTTTGTTGATTTAGGTGGAAAGTATCCTTCTAGTTGTGAACCACTCATCACAGTTGACCACGCAACGTAAGGCATTCCAGAGAGCCATGGGCAGTACGGTCACTCTGATCAATGAACAGACGTCCAGCCATAACACCATTGCTGAGGCTCTCGGGGAACTTAAGGTACATGCTTTTTACAGCATTTTATTATTTAGGATAATGCCCTGGCCCTATGTCTTAACAACATAGCTGTGTTAACACCATATCTTAATTCTATTTGCCTACCCAGGATAACGCACTTACCCTATATCTTAACAACATAGCTGTGTCCACACCATATCTTAATTCTACTCGCCTACCCAGAATAATGCACTGACCCTTTGTAAAAACAACACAGATGTGTTCTGCTCTCCCACTGTGCCTTAATATGATAGATGTGTTCACACCACAGTTAATTCTATTTGCCTACCCAAGGTAAGTCCTCATCCTCTGTCTTAACTAAATAGCTGTGTTCATACCATATCTTAATTCTATTTGCTTACCCAGGATAATGCCCTCACCTTATGTTTTAACAACATAGCTGTGTTCACACGACAATTAGTTCTATTTGCCTATCAAGGATAATGCCCTCACCCTTTTAATTAACAACATAGCTGTGTTCACACCATATCTTAATTCTATTTTCCTACCCAGGATAATGCACTAACCCTTTGTGAAAACAACACAGGGGGGACTTGAAGATATCTTTAAGTGGGAAAATAACGACTTTTAGTTGTCAAATCGACTTAAGAGCTATAGAGCCATTAAGTAATAGTCTGAATGTACGTTTTGTGCTGCGCAAAGATTCAATCAGTTTAATTTTGGCCTTTACAAGAAGTAGGTTATTGATGTTGAGAAAATGCTCATGTACCCTTTACAGCTCATTTTATGTATGTTATTACCAAAGAAGAAAAAAAGCCAGTCAGTCACTCAATAGTGTCTGACAGTGAAGTCTAGCATGTAAACAGGTTTTGTTGCATAATTTGAATATTAGGACACTGCTAACGTTTTAATTTCACTTGACTTACTTGACTTGACTTAGGTGCATGGGACGGTGTGTCCCCTTGCTCCCCTGCGAGAAATCATGCTCCAGTCTGATCTGTCCTGGGCTCGTTGCTCTGCCTCTTGTGTGGATAATCCCACATCGCATTGAACCTGGTCCTTCCATCTCTTTGGAGGGCGTCCCCGTGGTCTGCGTCCATTAAAGTCATTTTGGAATGCTTGGTATGGTAGGCGGTGATGCGGCATGTGTAAAACATGGCCAAACCATTTCAAACGACGTTTCGTTATTTCCTCGCATATGGTGCTTGGGACATTCAGTCTCTGCCTGATCGCATCGTTCCTTATCTTGTCCATTAGGTGAACTCCAAGGATGGTCCGGAAACACCTCATTTCAAATACCTCAAGCTTATTTCTATCAGACTTTCGGAGAGTCCAGGATTCTGCTCCATATGTGGCAATAGGGAGGATAAGTGCTCTGTAGATCCTGACTTTGAGTCTCCTAGAAATATCTTGGTTGGACCAGATGGCACTTTTCAGTCTTCCGAATGCCCAAGCAGCAAGTCTTGTACGTCTCTTCAAGTCCTCTTCTATAGATGGAACTGTGCTGCCGAGAAAGACAAATTTTTCCACTTTCTCAATGTTGGTGTTGTTAAGTGAAATATCTTGTTGATCCTCTGTCATGACTTTGCATTTTGTTGCATTGATTTTCATACCCCATCTTCTACATGCTTTCTCCAGTTCATTTGTTGAGATTTGGAGGTTTTCAATTTCACACCATATCTTAATTCTATTTGCCTACCTAGGATAATGCACTTACCCTCTGTGAAACCTTAGTGGCCGCCATCTGTCAGGTTGAAGAGAACCTCATCTTAGATTCCATGGTTGACGTAGAGGAGATGGAGAGGAACAACATCCTCAAGTACTCCAGGGATGGAATGTGCCAGTGCTTCTCAGTCGGATTTGAGGTAAAGAGAAAAAAAACGCTGTTATCATTGTCTTCCTATCTCCTTTTTCTGTATGTGTGTGTGCGTAGGAAAACACCAGCAACCGCGGACCACTCCATAGAAAACTACCTCAAACCGCGGACGTACCTGCAATGGGGGACCGTCCACGGTTGCGATACCGGTTCCGCCGTATCAAATTTACGACGTAGGGGGCGTTTGAATATTAGATGTCACAGCGTGTAGGCAACATCGACTGGATCAGTCCGATGTGTATCGCGAAATGTCACAGCGCCCCCTTTTTACTGCGCGGGAGAGGCGCTCGCTACCTGGATCATCCCATAGGAGGTACGTCCGCGGTTTGATGTAGTTTTCTATGGAGTGGTCCGCGGTTGCTGGTGATTACCTACGCACACACACACAAGTACTAAACTTGGTCCACGGTTGACGCCATTTCCCTGTAGTGGTGTGTGTGGAATTAGGTTTTTAGGAGTATCAATCAGATATGATTATTTACGTCTGTGGACAGACCTTTAAACGTCACCATCCAAAAGACGTGACTCAGTTTCGAACTTACGTCCTCGGCTGAATCAGATTGTAACTTCCATTGTTAGCTGAATATCAGGCGCAAAACACAATGCCCCGTCTTTCTACCCCTAATTTATACCTTTCATCCTCGATCTCTGCTTCTCTAGTTGGTTCCTCTTTGTCTTTTCTTTCCTTCTTATTTCATCATCATTCTGTTTCTCTTCTTGCACATTTCCTTGATGCTTTTTATTTACCATCACTTCCCCCCCCCCCTTCGTTCGTTTGTTTGTCTGTTTCTATATCAGTAAATTAAAAGAACAAAAACTGTATACAAACGTTTACAATTTAAAAGAAAAATGAACTGCGATACAAGCGAGATAAAAGAAAGGAATCATTTGGCTGGTAACCCTTTCAATCCATCATGTTTGAATTGTTGTTTTACTCTTTCGTTTGATATTTCCCTTCATTGATTTATTGTCTATTTAAATACATGTGCAAGAGATCTGTTCAAATATTTGTGATATCTTTCAACCTCTTCGATCGATTAAAGTGACTCAGTAACATTGCCTCAGATTCTGAAACAAAATCCTGGATTTAGCTCATGTTGCAATCATAATTATAAACCTTTAGGTCAGTCAGGAATCCCATGACTTTTACAAGCCAATTGCCTGTCTTATTATCAAGATATTTATGATTGGAAATTGAAATTTCATTTTTTGTTTTCCTAACGGTTTTATAACACTACAGTCTATTGGGGAAAATGAGTATGGTAAAACGGTCACTCTAAGATATTTTTACTTTTTTGAGACACTTCATGATCATTTTGAAGCGCAATTTTTTAAGGGCTTCAATATTACACCATATCACAGACACTGATAACACGTAGGGGCATGCATCTCAGATTTAACAATGTTAAACGATGCCTTTAATGCTTACAGTACCACAAGGAGGTGAGCCGGCTGCTGTCCAACAAACGAGGTCTAGGAGAGTCCATTCTCAAGCTGGCTCAGCAGTGGATGAACTTTGCCCTCAACAAATGGGAACGAGGAAAGGGACGAAGACCTAGGTATGGTATAAATACTGAGCACCAATCCGGCAGGAAGGTGCCAATTGCGGTGCAGGGTTTTCATGGACCAGTGGATCTGAGATTAAGCTATTAAAAAAGGAAAAAAGAAGAAGAAAAGGAAAAGAAAATATTATCTATAACTAGAGATTTATGAAGAGTATGAATTTACAAATAGTAAACAAAAAAGAAAGATAAAAAAAGTGAAAGACTTAGATATTCTCAAAAAGAATGAAATGCTGATAACACCAAAAAACAACAAAAGCAACAACAATTGAAAAGCCAGAGGGGACTCTCTTTCACTTGTAGGAATTGGCCATTTTTATTCTACATTAGTTGACTTGATGTAAATTTTGAACATCTATCATATGAGCAAAAGTCTACATGTAATATTTGTTGGATGTGATTTTCATTTTATCTCTTATATAATAATTTCCTTGTTCTCAAAATCATGTAGATGGGCGAACCAAGGACTGGAGTTTCTTATTCTTGCTTGTGAACCTCGTAACGTTGCACATCTTGTAGAGGAAGAGTTCCAGGTAATGAGCCAATCTTATACATTGCATTAAATACATAGCTGCCATGAAAACTATGATGATGAAAAATGTCTTTAATATATATATATATAAAAGTGACAGCATTTATAGTTGACTTTTTGTTTTTATTATTATTATTATTATTATTTATTCGGCATTTCAAAATACAAGAACAATACAGAGTAATATGCAAATTACAGCAATTACAGGAACATATAATACATGATAAAGAAAGGACCTGAATCAGAGATGATAGGGCTGCCTGGGTTTGGAAAAGGTTAACTAAATTACCATGACCCACAGGTCTTCCTTCCCACACCCCTTCAACTCCATCCAGGTCAGGATAAGAAAATCCAAAGAAAACATATTATATAAATTAATAGTGTATAACTGGAAACTGGCAACACACTTAGTGTAATAAATGTAACATGAATGTCTCAAGCAATATAACATTCAAACTAATCATTTAAACATGTATAATAATTCAAATATATGATTGAATTATAAACAGATTGACAAAACTTACCAATAATTATTATCTAATTTGTCTGCCATCGACTGTACTAAGTAATTCAATTAATTCGTAAAAAAAGTCGGATTTCATTATTAATTAATTAAAAAACAACTATTAGACAATGATTCTTAAATAGTTGTGAAGACAAATACATAGTGAGACTATAATAATTGAGATCAAAAATATTCTTATATTTATACAAATAAAAAATATGAGTTAAATTAATTACATGTTCAGAGTATGACATAGACCAGAATCGAATGACCAAATGAAAAAGAAAGTAAAGAAAGTAATGCCAGATGACATCAAGAATGTCAAGATCAAGAATATCCTTGCAATTATACAAATAAAATTATGAGTTGCATTAATAACATAGAGTAAGGACAAGGGCAAGAACCGAATGACCTAATGAAAGTGAAAGTAATGCCAGATGGGTATACTAAACAAAATCATGTCAGCTGTTAGGTGGTATAGAAAAGATTGTAATGAAATTTAAAGAACAGAGAAAATTTCGTGACGAAGAAGAGTGAGAAGCTTTGAAATATTTCCAGAAACAATTTCGTCTTTGACATGTGAGGGAAGACTCTCCCAAATAATGGGAAATCTGTGAACTGCAGTTTGGTGAAGACGTTCGGTTCTTGCCCTGAGGTGTTGGAATAAAATGGTATGTTCACTCTGGCGTGGTCTTATTCTCATTCACTGCTTCACACCACACGATACCGTAGAGAGTTTTAATTACGAAGGAAATCAAGAGATATTTCCTTCTTGATTCCAGGGTAAACCATGCAAGGTTTTGGAGACGTTGTGGATAAGGCATTTCTTGACGCCTTTGTTTCAAAATCAGTCGTGTTGCCCTCCTCTGAACTCGTTCCAAGGCTTCCACATGTTTTCTTGTGTAAACATACCAGGATGGAACTCCATATTCCAAGATAGGCAACACGAGTGATTTGTACAAACATAACAATGCCTGCTGGGACACGCCCCTACCCAACCTAGAAATGAGACCAAGCATTCTGTTTGCCTTCTTAATTACATTATTAACTTGGTCATCCCATGTCAGGCTGGAATTGAGGGTAATTCCAAGGTACTTGATTGAATTCACTTGTTCAATTGTGTTATCATCAATGGTGTACTTTGTCTTTTCGACATTTCTCTTACGAGGGGCAATTCTGAGAACTTTGGTTTTCGTAGCATTAAGTTGCATTTTGTTAATGCTGCACCAGTTTATGACATGAGTAATGTCTGCTTGGAGCATTTGCATATCAGTCTCATTTCTAATTATGCGGTACAGAAGCGTGTCGTCAGCAAAAAGCACACATTTCGATTGGACTACATGGGTGATATCATTAACGAACAAATTGAATAGCCGTGGTCCTAATACACTTCCCTGAGGTATTCCCGAGGTCACTATTGACCAATCAGACCGTGATCCTCGGAACTGGACAGTTTGTTCCCTCCCACAAACAAAAGAACTAACCCATTCCCAAACATTACTTTGAATGTTATATTTCTTAGCTAATTTATTGAGGAGAAGATCATGGGGCATGCGATCAAAGGCTTTGCTAAAATCCAAGAAAATAGCATCAATTAGAGGGGTGGGTGTTACATCAAGGGACGAAAACCAGTCATGTGTGATGTTGAGTACTTGTGTAACACATGATCGTTTAGGTGTGAATCCGTGTTGTTTGGGGGAAAGTAGACCATATGACTCAACATGTGCTACAATACATTTGTCAACAAAGGTTTCCATCATTTTGCAAACAACAGAAGTGAGCGCAACTGGGCGATAATTGCGAAAATCAGAGGGATTGCCAGATTTATGAACAGGGATGACAATCGATTGTTTCCATTGTTTGGGTAGTTGACCTAGTGAAAGTGAAATTTGGAACATGCGTTGTAATACTATGGATATGGGCTCTTTCACTTTTTTGAGGATAACAGCCGTAATCCCATCAATTCCGGTGATTTATTCAATGACAAGTTATCAATGAGCTTCACAATTTCACATGTAGGGAAATCAAGGGTATTCAATGGAGCAATAGGAAAGTCACAAGCACTGGGCAATTCAGGAACATTATCAGGGTCAGATTGATTAAAAACTGAAACAAAATAATCAGAAAAACAATTAGCAATCTCCTCGGGCTTGTTCAGTACATTATCTTGATCAGAAATTATAGGTGGAGTTGGGTTGCGTCTCAGAGAGCGCATATATCCAAAGAATCGCTTCCTGTTATCATGCATAGAGAAAAGACCATTCAAATAACGCCAATAAGACTTGTTAGATTCTTGCTTGGCATGATTGCGAGCTCTTTTGTACTTGTCCCACCATTCATTCCTTACGTCTTCCTCGTCTTCAAAATGAGATTTGGCTGAAACAAAAAGCTTCTTAGCCTTATTAGTTAGCCGTTTTATTTGCGGGGTTACTTTGTTTTGTTTGATACTCGAAAGTATACACACTGACAAAATCCAGTCAAACTTTTTTTTTTCTTCTTTTTCTCAAAGCATCAAAAAGGAGTAGATTTGAATATTGTGAGAGGAATGCATTAATGTTGTAGCTTTTTGGACATTTGAATCAAGGAAATTGGTACCTTTTATTCATCTGGAAAAATTAGAAAAAAAGTCATTAAATGGATGTATATATATTTCTTTTTACTCAGGATCTTCAGCGTCTCATGAAGCAGTGTATTGAACATGTAATAGGCAAGACAACTCCACAGAGTCCTGGTAAGCTTGTGTTTATGGTCACAAGGGAGTGGGTCCATATTAATGTTTTATTTCTAATTAGTCCTCGATCCATTTTGCTGAGGGTTGTTATTGCTACATTATTTGTATTCTACTCTATATACTATGGGGCGCTGCAAGAAAATTCTGATTGATTGCAAGTTGCTAAATTTGCAACTGATATTTGCCATCGATTGCAACTCAACTATCTTGCAATGCCCGACTTGTCTCCTAAATTTCCTAGGATTGAAGTTTTAACGATTAAATTAAGTTGTCAAGCTTTTATTCTCCCCCCCCCTCTCTCTCTCTCTCTTACTAAAGGGGCATTGCAAGAAAGTTGAGTTGCGATCAATTGCAATTAATCGCACGACGCTTGATTTTGGGGATTTGCAATTGATTGCAACTTTCTTGCAATGCCCCATTAGTTTGATATTATTTCTTTATATACCAGGTATGTGCATTTTTAGTATCAACACAGTATTTGTTCATGGGAGCAAGTCAATAGCATGTTACCCTGTACTCTGTTCAATAAGAACAGGTAGTGTTGGCTAACTGTTATTCAAACTTATTGGTTGATGATCAAAGTAGCAGATCCACCAAACAGGCTTCAATTTTGAATGATCATTGAAGAATATGTTCTTTTACACTTTTCCTTTTATAATAATAATAATAATTATAATAAGAGTTTGTTCTTATATAGTGCTTTTCAGGCCTGCAGGCCCTCTCAAAGCGATGTACTGATATGTATTATTACCCCGGTCATCGGATTCAGGATTACTCGCACACAATGTAAGCATATTCTCCACTCCCTGGGGAGCATTCAAGCCAGACGACAATTTTACAAGCGCACACTTGCTCATCTAACCACATTAACTTTCTCATCCCAAACCATCTCAGATCGTATGGGATCCCCTGACTTCCTGGGTGGTAAGATGATGCGATCCCGTAGCAGCAAGTCCATCCGTAGCAGCTCCTCCTCGGACCAGTCCATCACCTCACCCACAAGCATGGGAGATCTTAGGCGCATCCCCAGCGTGGAGCGATTCTTATCCATCACGTCGTCAAACACAAGCCCAACAGAGGACAGGCTAGGTGAGTGGTTCTTACTCTGACCCCATGACCTCATGACCCCATTGACCCGATGACCTGATGACCCCATAACCCCATCATGTATTATTTCTCAGTGCCATGTTCCTCCCCAAATACACATTTTGGTTTGTGCTGTTGCCCCTTTACAATGCGACTGAATAACTGAACATACACTGTAGGTTATAGATGGTATTTTTCATGTATGAACCATTCATTATCCCTTTGGGAGTGGGGGGGGGGGGGGACATTACCCCCATGTTCTTGTCGATCCCTATTGGCACGAGCCACCCGAAAGATTCATTTACATCCATGTTGTGGATGTTATCAAGGATTTTCGCCATGGCTAAAAATGCATGTACATGTATCTTAACAGCCCCCCCCCAAATGAATGATGCAATAAGTTTTAAATGTAATGATTATTAGCAACCTGTTGAGATTGAACCCATTTGAATACATGTACATATTATGAAATTGAAACCATCTATAATAGTTTGGTACCAAGTTTTGAAATAGTCCTAGGCAAGTTCTTGGAGGATTAGTAATATGTGACTCAGCCACCATATTTTCGTATTCCCCTCTTTGAAGATCTAAAACGTCAAGTTTTAACCCCCATCCGCAGATCCTGGTTTTCCTCGCTACGACAAGCGTGCCAGCCCCAATCCTGGCTGCTCCTCTCCAATGCCCTCCAACCATGTCTTTCGTGCCGTCTCCCGCGACCCCGATTACGCTCCCCGCGGGGCGAACAACGGCACCCCTACGGGCCCCGCAGGTCAGAGGCGGGACAGACGCTCCCAGAAGGTTCAGGCGTTGGAGCGTCTGGAGCAGGCGCGGAACGACAAGCTGCAGAGGGAGTCAATGATAGGGAGGATTAGCGATCAACACACCAGTCATGAGGTGGTCAATATCAACTGTAAGAAGGTCACCTTCAGGTGGCAAAGAGGTTTCAAGATTGGTGAGTTTCTCATCACCCTTGTTTCATAGTCGTACATATTTTAAAATAATTTTTATAAAAGTGTACCAATCACCTCAAAAATCATTTGGGTACAGCTAGAATGTATAAAATAAACATGAACAAAATCTTGTACATTTTAAATTTCATGTACATGTATTTAAAGATTAACTTGAGTTCTGGTAAAAAAAGAAAATGAATTCTCACAGAATCTAACGAAACTTACACTGAATGTTCAAGATTACAAATAAATGTCATGTGCCAAACAATTTTGGAAGAAAATGTATACTGGCAGAGTAATGAGTATAGAAAGATAAGGAAATCAGGGTAGTACTAGCCCCGACACCACGTGTGTTGTCCCATATACATCTTTCTGTGTAAGTGATTGTTACTTTACCAAGACTCTGCCAAATTTATGATGATTTTGATGACTCCAGAACCTTGCATTACACACCATTACTTACATGCTATATGATCAACTTTTCTGATCCATTCCACACCTTTTCTTTCACAATGCAATCGCATTACCAGAACTCAAGTTTATCTTTAAAAGTGGCTCAGAGAGAGGAAAATTATTATTTTATGAAAACATTAGCTTTCATACATGTTTTCTATGATTGTATACTAGACATGTGTCATGTAACAATGTTAGTTAATATGCCACTCAAAGGAAACATGACAAATTGACAATTACTAACTGGACACATTCTGTTATTGGAAATGACATATTAAGTGTGTTTTATTCAAAAGGTGTCTTTGCATGGGATAATGAACAATTTGATGATGTTGTAGAGCTAACAGTTCATATGACTATGCCAATCATATTGGCTAATGACTTGCCTTCCAATTACTTTCTTGTTTTCAAGGCGAGGGTCAGTTTGGAACGACGGTGTACTCCTGCATCAATATGAACACCGGTGAAACACTGGCAGTCAAAGAGGTAACTACCCATCTGCACTAACTTGTGTTTGATTCTTTCCTGCAATGGTACCCATAATGCAATGACATGATGTAAAGTCAGCCCAAAACAAGATAGGCAGCATATATATGAATATAAAAACAAAAATAGATATGTCCAAAATGGTTATCATTAAAATGAGGTTTGTAGATTAATGCAGTATTTTCTATGTACATGTATGAGGCAAACAAATGTAGAAGGAAGTTTACAAAAAAAAAAAGAATTTCAAGCAAATCATTTTTTAAACATTTCAGAGACAAATCCTTTGCTTGAAATTTCAATTCTGTATTTATCCAACGTAATTCAAAAGAGATTAATGCCAACTTCCTCCACAACAGAAGACTTATCAAAATGTAAAATATTCCCCATAACATGATGTCCTTACAAATCTGACTGTTTTGCTCTGAGACAGTTATATACTGCATCTTTTATCTTCTTCTTCTTCTTCTGATTAAGTCTGCCTCCTTCAATTGACTGGAGATTCTTGCAAACTATGTGCCTGTGTGTGTGTTGACCGCAATTTACTTCTATTCAAGTGCTATTTACATTATAATACTTCATCTGCCTAACGTGCCATTGTCCCTTTGTCTGTGCAGATGCGATTCCAGAGGAACGACCATCAGGTAATCCGAGACATTGCGGATGAGATTAAGAACCTTGAAGGCATCCGTCATCCCAACCTGGTCCGTTACTACGGTGTGGAGATACACAGGGTAAGATATCCTCAGTCCCATCTATTTAAATTAGAGGGTGAAACCAAGAGAGGGGTATTACCGGTATGATGTAGTTGTGATAGCCTTTTCAGATCTGAGGATCTTTGTCAACACAACTGGATGATTATGTAGTCACGCATACTATGATACTTGTTTGATTAGGAAAACCTAGGAAAGAGAGGTTCTGGGGCCCGTTTCATAAAGCATTTACTGCAGCGGTAAGTCCCATTTTCAGCAGTAAATTCCAGTTTCTGCGGTAAATTTGGAAGCAGCAGTAACTTTCCGTTTCATAAAACTGTACCAAGTGAAACCTGCCTTAGTTCATCTATTTAAATTAGAGGGTGCAACCAAGAGACAGGTATTATGATATAGTTGTGATAGCCTTTTTCTCCAAACCTGAGGATCTATGACAACAAGACTGGATAATTATGAAGTCCCACAGACCCTGGACTAGGAAAACCTAGGAAAGAGAGGTTCTGAGCGACTGAAACCCTCCTCCATCAGCACTGTGTGTAGACCCCTGTATGAAGGAGACAATTTCATAGTGATAGTTGTTTTTAGGAGATTATCTTCTGCAGTAGTGTCATGGTTATTTCAGTGCGTTTGTGTTTGTGTGATGCTTGTGCCCAGCATAGTCTGTTATGGTTGACATAAACTGTTGGAATTAGTTAAGGATGTGTGTTCTGTAGTCCAGGCATTCTCCAAAAGGAGGTACCTACTGATAAGTCAAGAACATGAGGGCTCACCACTGACATAGGCAGAGCGGTCACAGAGCCCCCTTCCCCTTCCCCTTCCCTCCTGGTCAAACTGGTCCCCCAAATGTCAAAATGTGAACAGAGGCCTAGTGTGCATGGAGACCTTGAAAATTCATTTCAGAGACCAGAGACCTGTTTCACAAAGTCTTTTTTCAATGACAAATTACAGAAACCAGTGACAAATCTGCTGATAACCAATCAGAAGCAAGGATTTCAGTAGCTTATAACCCAAATTGTCATTTGTCACTGATGACAAGTTTTGTGAAACGGGGCCCGGAACAAAAAACAAATGTGTCTGTGAAACCCTGCACTACATGTAAGCTTGTGCTGAAATATATTTATGAGGCTAGTTGTAGCACATTATTGCTGTATAATAGATTTGTTGTACTGTCCACCTGTATGATAAACATTCTAAAACAAAGTTAAAGCAAGTAATGGCTTGGTACCTGAACCAGGTTTTAATTTCATTTATTCTTTTGCTGCTCACAATATCACCAGCACTGCATTAACAATTAGTAGCTTTTTCCACTGCTGAGCAAAGAGGCATACAGCAATGAACCAACACTTGGGAAGACAAGTAGAGAGAGAGAGAGAGAGAGAGCGGTCTAGTATTTCATTTCAATCATTCAATTAAGATCATGTTCAAAATGTATCATTTCCTTCAATATTTGAATTATTAATTTTCATTTTTTAACCGGAGGGTAGATTGATATTTAGTATCACCCTTAACATGTTTTCCTCAGGAAATTAGACAAATGTAGATGCATGAGCTTTTTGTTTTAGGATGTTTAATTTGTGTTAATTATTTGAATTGATAAAAAATCAGTCAATGAAGTTTTGATAATGCCCACATCTTTTGCAGTGTCCACCAAATCGCCTGGATTGGAGTCAATATGTAAGACATTGCCCAAAGAAGCCATGTATTAGACTCTTGATGCATATCATTCATTTAAAAGATAAAATCTCACTGAATAATTCTGCATGCTGCCAGGAAATGAGCATGGCATGATGTTCGAATAAAGATGAAAGTTTTATTTTATTTTTTATTTTTTACAAATATGGAATGAAAGTATTATTTTCAATTTTTTTCCATTAAAATGAAAGTGATGAAGCTATTTTCATACAACTTCCTTTTTGAATTTTTTCTTCTTCTTCACCTTTAAGGATTATCATTAATTTACCAAGAATACAAAATATATCACGTCTTTGTATGAAAATATTGTATGCACGTCTTGAATGAAGAGAAACACAAATACATCTTCTACACTTTTATGCCTTGACCAGGTATAGAACACAGCAGTTTGTGCATACTTGCCTGACTAACATACTAATGAATACTAGAGCTCCCAAGTTTCTCTAACTTTTAAGCAGTCGTTAGGCATTTTCCAGTTATGTCAACTTTAATAGATACCGTAATTAACGGTGTATAAACGTCACCTTTTGCCGCCGAAAAAAAATCAAAGTCGGGGAGTGCGGTTTATACACGGTACACAAAAAAAAAAAAAAAAAAAATTAATAAGTTTCGATTTATTCCCCTTCACCTGGCGATATGCCTGGCAATGTCTCCCAGCTCAGTTATCGGTGTGTTGAATCACCACTCGGAAACTAGAACAACACTCAAATTTGTCTGTCATCTTGGTTTGCAAGTAATCTTTCAGATAGATCTCAATATGTAGTTTATAATAATAATTCCTCCAATTTTTCTTCAATTACAAGGCATTCCTCGCAGTTAAATGAAAGGCCTTCCAGCGTTGGTTTTTCTAACACGGACCTGGCTTGCTGGCGACAGAGTCGGCAAAAAAAAAAATAAGGGCGAAAAAGAGGGGTGCGCTTAATACACGAGGGCGGTTTATACACCGTTAATTACGGTAGTTGCACAAATTACATCACACGCAGACAAGATTTAATATATGTATGTCTATCAAATTGTCGATGAAAGAGGACATGCAAATGTATAGCTAGGGAAGAAGCAAGGTCTTCTGGCAGTATTCCTGCAACCTAGTGCAGACTCGCCCTAACCATACTAGAAATAGGTTCAAGTGAATTCATTTTAATATTGCTTTAATTAATATGATAATGAAATATGCATGAGTGCATGGAAGGTAATCCATTGGGAGCACTTTAGCAGAAGGTATGTACTGAATGCACGTCTACATTGAACTAGCGCTATAAAAAAAGATATGAGACTTAGTATAGAGTAGATCACAGTGTATGTATCCAGTATGTAGCAAATTACATAAGTGTATACAGTTATGCATAGAAGTACTGTACTGTGAAGTTACACATGAAGACAGGAATAAACCAGATTATTACATGTGATAATCGAATGCAAGGTAGACAGTGCTATTCTTTGTTAACAAAATAATAAATACAAACACATTACAATTCCAGTCTTATAACCCTAGACAAAAATATGCTTTTATACAAGTATGTTCCTCTGTTTAATAGTATTCTACATATAATTATAGGAATATTCTGTTTATACCATAGGCAGGCATGCAAAGGATCTTGAATACTACATTGCCAGTACTATAGGTCTAACAGTTATCCTGTCAATATACTTATTCTAATGATTGTACCTTCTGCATTATACATATTTATTACTTATTTCTATGTGTGTTTATCTTCTATCTGCTCATTTATTCTCTCTGTCTTATTTCTTCCTCTTTCTCTATGCCACCTTATATCCTCTCCAAATATATTTCCGCTTCCTCTTTTCTGTATCACCCGACATCATCTCCAACCATTTCCTCCTCCTTGTTCTTTCTCTCTCTCTATGCCTCGTCTCATTATATTATTCTGATCTCTTCCTTCCCCGTCTCCTCTCATTTATTGTATTCTCTCTGTTTCCCTCCCTCCCTCCCTCCCTCCCTCCCTCCCTCCCTCCCTCCCTCCCTACCTCCCTCCCTCCCTCCCCTCCCTCCCTCTCTCTCCCCCCTCTCTCTCTCCCTCCCTCCCCCTCTCTCTATCTTCCTCCCTCCCTCTCTCTCTCTCCCTCCCTCCCCCTCTCTCTATCTTCCTCCCTCCCTCTCTCTCTCTCTCTCTCTCATATTTCCTTTATTGTTTTCATCCTCTGACCTTCTCTCCAACCTCTTCTCTACTCTCACTGATGCCTCGTACAGGAAGAGCTATTGATCTTCATGGAGTACTGCGACGGCGGGACCATAGCGGAGGTGGCCAAGACCGGTCTACCGGAGGAGATGATTAGACAGTATACCAGAGAGGTTACCAAGGCGATTTGTGTCCTCCATGATCACAACATCATCCATAGAGATATCAAAGGTAGGTAAAGTGTGTGAGTGTGTGAGTGAGAGGGAGGGAGGGAGGGAGGGAGGGAGGGAGGGAGGGAGGGAGGGAGGGAGGGGGAGGGAGGGAGGGAGGGAGGGAGGGAGAGAGGGAGGGGGGATGGAGGGAGGGAGAGAGAGAGATAGAGAGAGAGAGAGAAGGAGAACTATTTTAAAACTATTGTAGAACTAGATAGAACTAGAATTAGAACTGGAACTTGGAGTAGAACTAGAAGTAGATCTGCAAATAGAAGTAGACGTGTTAGTAGAACTAGAAGTAGAATTACAATTAGTCTAGATCAAGAATTAGAACAAGAACAAGAACTAGAAGACGATCTAGAGGTAGAACTAGACGAGGATCAATATTCAATCAATTTTTATAAAAGATATTCAATCAATGCATTCTATCCCTTCATCCCTCCCATCATGTAGGAGCTAACATCTTCCTGCTTTCTGATGGTCATGTGAAGCTAGGAGACTTTGGAGCTGCTATCAAACTCAAGACGCACAGCACCATGCATGGTGAAGTCAATACCACCATGGGAACGGCTGGTAGGTATCTTTTACTTCTTTGTTGCCACGCCCCTGCCCACTCATTCATACAGCAGTGTCAAGGTGTCTTGGTCTAGTGGAAACGTCACTAGACTGTCGATCACAGGGTTCACAGTTTGAGTCCCGCTGTGGCACAAACGTCCTTTGGCAAGGCATTAATCTACATATGCCACTCTCCACCCAGGTGAAGTAAATGGGTATCCAGTAGGGAGAAATGTCAAGGTGTCGTGGTCCAGTGGAAACATCATTGGAACCGTGGATCAAGCGGTTCTCAGTTCCAGTCCCGCTGCGACATTATTGTACTTTAGCAAGACATTAATCTAAATTTGCCACTCTCCACCCAGGTGAAGTAAATGAGTACCCAGTCAAAAGAAATTCCTTGAATGCTTTAGCGCCATATCATGGCAACTCAGCTACAGCTGTGGTAATAATATGATACTTTGTATTAAGGGCAATATAAATGTCTGTATTATTATTATTATTATCGCCATAACCTTGTAATGGTGTTTGAGTTATGTATCACTAATTGGCCTTTCGTTTTATGAAAAGTTTGAGTTGATTTGAATCGATTGCAACTCAAGTTCGATTTGATACCACTCTCAATCATGTAAGAGATTGATTGTTGTATCTCCATACTTGATTTGGTAACTTGCAATTGAATTGACTCAATCGCAACTTTTTGTAAGATTGTAATATATGGGGGGTGTTTCACAAAGATCCTTAGTCTAACTTAACTCTAAGTTGGACTTAATTATGGAGAGCCTTTTGTAGCCTTAAAGGTACTATGTCCCATTTGCAGGCCAAAACAATGAAAAGGTTAAATTCTAACGGCATTTGAAAGATGATACTAATTTAGAACTTCCCTAAAAAAGGTGGGGCTTGAAAATGTCTTTGAAAAAGTGGGAATATAACGACTATTAGTTGTCAAATCGATTTAAGGGCTATAGAGCCAATAAGTAATAGTCTTGAATTTCAGAGCATTGTACCGAATGGTCATACGTTTTATGCTGCGCAAAGATTCAATCACTTTAATTTTGGCCATCACAAGACGTGGGTTATTGATGTAGACAAATGCTCATGTACCCTTTACAGCTCATTTTATGTACTGTATGTTATTACCAAAGAAGAAAAAAAAGCCAGTCAGTCACTCAATAGTGTCTGACAGTGAAGTCTAGCAAGTATATGGATTTCCTTGCATAATTTGAATATTAGGACACTGCTAACGTTCAAATTTCACAGATAGGACATACATGACATATTCATAATTCTTGCAAAGTTCTACAGAATTTGAGGTTGGCTGCAAAAGGGACATAATACCTTTAAAGTATAAAAAAATGAAAAGGAAAAATTCAGGTATTTTAGATTTTTCATAAATTCCTCATCAAGAACATGAAATCTCCTTGATAATAGAAAATATGAATGATTTGAATCAACATTTTATGCCTTACAAAATATATTCAAAGATGCTATCGGCTTTCCATAATTGTTAAGTCCAACTTAGAGATAAGTTCAATCTTTGTGAAACACCCTCCTGGTCCCATGTTTTACCAATAATCATCATATGTTCTTTGTTTTCTCCATGTTAGCTTACATGGCTCCAGAGGTGATCAACCAGACAGGGAAAGATAAGCCTGGCTATGGCAGGCAAGCTGATATCTGGAGTCTGGGATGTGTCGTCATTGAGATGGTTACGGGCAAGGTAAACAGATAGAGTGGTACAGTTAAACTTGTCTATAGCAGCCACCGTAGGGAAATACAAAAAGTATTCCTTGTAGACAGGTTCTTTTACAGAGGTGCCAACCAGTACGATTTAATCATATTTAGTACGATAATAAGAGTGGAATACGATAATACGATATCACCTCTTAAAATATGATTTTTCAAAAAAAAAAAAAATAAATAATTTAAATACCCATAAAAACATGAACAAGTAAACCCCCGCAGCCCCAACAAAAATTTTGCTTTACATTCTTCTTCTGAAATTTGAATGAAAGAGCAAACATTTTTCTTGACTGAACGTACCAGTATCACATTTTTCTGAAATTTTACTGGCCCGGGGCCAACTGGCCATTGGTAGTGTCGAGTTTTCGTGAAAATCTGATTTTTAAGGATACTCGGTCTGTTTTTTTGTGTCAAGAGGTTGAGAATGAGAAACCATTTTCAATGGAAACAAAAACTGTGGCATGTGTATACAGGTGGTCACTAAAGCAGGTTTGACTGTAGTCATATGTTGTTTGTATTGTTAATGAATGCATACTTACGTTGGGTCTGGGGCCGTGCCCCAATGGAATGGAATTTGCATAGGCAGCTCGTACAGGTGTTCAAGCTAATTCTGCCACGGAGACCAGGGCGTGGCATCAATTAGTGTGTAATTCAATCATTCTAGTCGTTGTCGGGCTATCCCACAATAATCGAAGGGGATTGTGTTATTTGTTTGTATTGGGAGTCAAGAGGGATATCAGACAAAATAATATGTGAAGTTATAGGACAGACCAGTACATCGATTGAGGCACATCTGGGACTCTTCATGACAAAAACATAGCCATAAGTTTTAAGCTTTAATAATGTATTTGAAAGGCAGGATCATTTTAAGAGCAATATTTCATATACAGTCAAACCTCTCTATAGAGGCCACCTGTCTGTAGTGATCACCTAGATTGTCTCCCTCTAGGAAGAAACATGTGTTGTAGAACCTGTCTAGAAAGGCCACCTGTCTACAGTGGCTGCTTTCTCCTTGTTTCCATTAGGTGACCTTAATAGACAGGTTTGACTGTGTTACATTTTGTCTGTTTGGAGCCAGAAGGGCGTTAACTCATGTTTTTAACACAGAGTAAATGCTCTTCTCGCTCTGGACGGACTATTTAAATGATGTTCTTTCATGAGGGAATAAAACAGATCAGGGCCCCATTGCACAAACTTACTGTACCATTGATTGTAACTTTGCCATCAATGGTATTCTACAAGGGAAACCTTGATTTTGATTGGCTGTTGAGCCCTGTTACCATGGTAGTTACCATTGAGAGCAAAGTTACCATCAATGGTAAGGTTTATGCAACTGGTCCCAGAGGTAGTTTGCAAATTATTTTTATGCCTCCGCCACCGAAGGTGGTGCCGGAGGCATCATGTTTTCGGGTTGTCCGTCCGTACGTCCGTCCGTCCGTCCGTACGTCCGTCCCGTTTGACCGTTATCACAATATCTCAAGAACCATTTAAGATTTAAACTTAAGACTCGGGAATAGTATTTATCACCATAGGAAGACGATCTGATTAGATTTTGGAGTACGTAGGTCAAAGGTCACAGGTCACAGAGGTCAACTTATGAAATTCCTTGTATTGAGTTTGTTAGCGCGATATCTCAAGAACCATTTGAGATTTAAACTTCAAACTTAAGGATAGTATGTATCACCATAGGAAGACGATCTGATTAGATTTTGGAGCACGTATGTCAAAGGTCAAGGGTCACAGAGGTCAACTTATGAAATTCCATACATTGAGATTGTTATCATGATATCTCAAGAACCACTGGAGATTTAAACTTCAAACTTAGTGATAGTGTGTATCACTATAGGAAAACAATCTGATTAGATTTTGGAGCACGTAGGTCAAAGGTCAAGGGTCACAGAGGTCAACTTATGAAATTCCATACATTGAGATTGTTATCATGATATCTCAAGAACCACTGGAGATGTAAAAACTTCAAACTTAATGATAGTGTGTATCACCATAGGAAGACAATCTGATTAGATTTTGGAGCACGTAGGTCAAAGGTCAAAGGCCACAGCGCACATTATGAATGCAAAAACAGCTTGTGATCACGTTATCTCAAGAACCGATTGATGGATTCATGCCAAAATTAGGTCATGTTTGTTACTTGCAGAGCCAATGAACTGAGTAGATTTTTGGTTCATAAGGTCAAAGGTCAAAGGTCATGGGCCCATTATGTATGCAAAAATAGCTTGTGAACGAATTCTCATTAGAACTGACAGATGGATTACTATTTAACTCAGAACATCTTGCAGAGCCAATGAACTGAGTAGATTTTATGGTCATGGGGTCAAAGATCAAAGGGTCATATATGTATATGAGAAATTGCTTGTAATCACAATATTCTGAGAACCTGTCAATGGATTACCATTGAACGTGAATTCAATTTTTTTTTTCTGTTTTGGTTTGTAAAATTGCTCTATAACGGAGGCATCATTTTCGACTGCGCGCAGTCGAATTCCATCTAGTTTCTTTTTCATATTTATTAGTACTCATCTTCCCCTTCATTAATAATCAAGGGTATGATTTCTATCTGTAGGCAGAGAATCATTTGTCTCCTTTTCATGATTCTCTATTTCAAAATCTTTTGGCAAGACTACACCCCTGAGTTCACTGTCATATATACAAGTCAAGAAATATTTATAACTTATATCTATCTCTGTCATGATTACTCTCCTCTTGCTTTCAAGCAATTGCACCTATTTTCCATAAGGGGACTATCTCGACAAGACCACCTTACACTTTTATGGTACTCTTAATTCCATGTATAATGATTTGCATCTGCTCTGAATTTCTGATTTGTATATGTGTATGCTTTTACTGGAAGAAAGAAAATTGAACTTGAACCTGAATTTATATTTTTATGTACTGGACGAAAATATAAATCTATCAATTTGTCATTATTCCCCTATTCCAGAGACCATGGCATGACTACGACCACGAGTTCACTATCATGTACAAGGTGGGCGAGGGAGCTGTTCCACACATACCGGACGCAATGAATCCCGAGGGGAAGGAGTTCCTGTCCAATTGTCTGAAGCACGACTGTACCAAACGTTGGACGGCCAACAAACTACTGGACCACCCGTTTCTTAAGGTAAAATATGTGTAAAATAAAACTTGAAACATGAAGTGGTAAAACACTTTAGAAAGTAATAAGTAAATAAATGAACTGCTATGGCACAGTAAATTTACCTTAGTCTATTGTTCATCACAAGCCCTTATACTAAAACATGCAGATCAGTCATTAGGCATATTGGCTTTGAAAAAAATGTAATTTTGCAGCTGCAGTGTTTTTGTTTTTGTTTGATGGTTTAATACATTTCAAAAGAAAACTTTAAGAGTGAAAATGTAACACATGTGCCAGCATTTGACAAGTATGATAAGTTTCCATCCCCCTTTTGAAACACTTCATTCCTAAAGAGTTGCGATTGATCCAAATCGATCGCAAGTCCTCTTATCAATCGCAAGTTGGCAGTTCCCTATCTCTTATATACGTAGCGATTGATATCGATTGCAAATATGTTGTGATTAATATCAACTCTTTATAAGATGGGGCTCAAGTATTACAGGATTTTCTGCAATTTGTTTACATGTAGATTTCAGTCCTGTGTATTATTCATTTGTTTATCAATGAGAGAAACACAGAAGTTAATTTAAGCTTCACAGTTTAATTCATTTTATCCTTATCTTCCTTGTACAGGTCGCTGGTGACATTATCGAAGAAGAGACTGAACACTAGCAAGCCACACCCTTCATCCTCATCCAGAGTTAAACATTATTAGGAGGCACAGATACCGGTAGTAGCAACAATTGGTTTGAATTCTAAGTTAATGCTAATGACTGAGGAGGGAAGGGATGAAGAGAGAAGGTGAGACTAGTTATGAGATTTCATAAGTATTTGTTAACTGTGTGAGGAAGGATCCTTGAAGAATTGCACCAATATCTGTGTATTTTGAAGGTTTCATATGCAATTTACATTGCTTCTTCAAAAAGCATGGAATAAAGAGAAAAGACGAGACTGGTAAACATATTTCATAAGTAGTGTTTTTATGTATGTTAGGGAAGTATCCTAGAAGAATTGTTGACAATCTGTGTTTTGTTTAAAAATGTAATGTGCAATACAATATAAGAGTCCATGTTTTACGCCATCGAGAATTAAGATATAAGAGAACCCCATGAAGGCTTGAAATCTGATTACTCTGAATTAATACAAAATAATGAGTCATGTGCACTAAATTTGTTGGTGTTTGGATTTTTACATGTACAGTGGTGAATGTAGCCATTTCAGAACAGTTGTGCCAAATATCTGTTCATTTTAATGTATGAAAAGTAGTTGATGTTAAATTTAAAGGAATGTTCATATCACATTTACAAGTTAGCCTTATCTAAAGAAAAAATTCAAGCTACTTTTAGCATAATTGTACATTGTAGAGATTGTAAAACTGTTTACAACCATCACGATCAAACCTTGCTTTGTAAAATATTATTAAACAAGGGTGCTTTGTACATTGCCATTCTCTTTACTTGATTATGTGGGAGACCTGTATAATTCTAGACCTAAGGTATGAAATAGCATCTCTTCTTTCTCCTTTTAAAGTAGTTCTGTGAGTAGAATTGAAACTTCCATTAACCCCTCCTAAAAAACGTTTTTTTTTTCTTTTGTTCCCAGAATTCCTTTTTGTGTAAATTCAAGGAAAAGAGTTATGTATTTTTAATTGTAAAAGATTTATTTTTCTATAAGCAATTTTTTACAGACTTAAGATCAACATAGAAATAACTAGGTACTTAAAACCGGTCAATTGTTGAATATTTTGATATTCTAATTATTAAGCTAAAACTGAATTAGGTGTTTTGTATTTACTGAAATCAAATGCTTGTAAAATGATCCCTCTTTAAAAGGAAGTTAATTACCAGGATTGAGAAAGTGATCTTGAAGTTGGAGTATTATGGCACTGTAAATATGTGACAACATAATGCGGAACATACATGCATGTAGCACACAATCAGTATTATTAGTACATTTGTATCACAGAACAAGGGTTTGATTCAAAATTATACAAGGTAAAGATCAAGTTCTTGGACTGAAAAGGCTTAGAGAATAATTTCATTTGTCTGGAGCCAGTAGGGCATTTACTCTGTAAAATGATGAATTAACACCCTCCTGGCTTTCAAACAAATAATACCATGTTCACTACCACATTAACAGTAGATATATATCCATGGAATCCCCCCCAAAAAATTGAAATTGACAATGGAAGATGTTTGATAATGCATTATTGTGAGTGTGAATATGACTCTGTAAGTCATTTTTGTGAATGTTCATGTATCAGTAGTCACTGTGTGTTTATAAACACACTAGTCCACAATGTGAATTGAATATAAATTTACTATTAAATGTTCTTTCACTACTATTGTATGATGTAGGATAAAGAAGCTACTTTTGAAATAGATATATCCGATAGACCGGTTTATTAACATTCTCAAATTTATGGATGTTTCTTTCCTGGGGACCTAGTGACGAGGTATTCCATTAACTTTTATTAATGAGTGAACTACAGTGCTTGCAATCCAATCTGCATACATTATTTGTTACTATGTCAGGCAAGTCTCAGGCAAACTGTGAGGTTGTCAAGAACAACATTTGTTTACAAAGTATGCATGAACTTTGGATATGATAGCAAACCGGTCTATTCCGGATTTAAGTTGCTGCCTTAATGACAATCATATCAGTTGACAATCATATCAGTCTACATGATCCAAATTAGCCCCAAGTGCAAAGTGCAAAGTTTAATGACCCTAATAGAAACAAACCAGTCTGGACAACTAGTTATGGTATGGCAAGATTTGGTTGCATGAAGACTGAGGACTTGATAATAATGTGGAATTGTAATAGGCGATTTCTTTAATGTATTCAATTTGGAATTTAGTGTTTCTTCTCAACAGAATGGTCATGTTTGAGCTACAAATTACCTCAAAAAGTGTATGCTTGTTGGGTGTTGCAGAGAGAAATTGAATTGAATTCTGAATTTTTGAGCTTGTAAGCATTAAGATTCATGATGAATATTTACCTACATGTATTTATGCAAGAAAAAAATATGCATGTGTATACAGTGCGTCCCAGAATAACAAAACCTGAAAACAAACATTTATTGGTCTGTTTTTCTTCTTCTTAGATGCACTGTATATATGCTATTGTGCTTCTGTCATTACACCTATCAAAAACAGCTTGTAGTATTTAGTGTAATGTCTGCCTGGCTGGAATGCTCCCCAGGGAGTGGAGAATGTGCATATTTTGTGTGAGGGCAAGCCTGAATCCGATGACCGGGATAATATATCTGTAAAGCGCTTACAGACATCATCGATGTATTAAGCGCTATATAAAAACGGAATATTATTATTATTAGACACTACATTATTTTAATCTATATGGCACTTAACGTATTTGAAATTGCATTAATCTCTTCAGCTGCCCAAGAAAATTGTGTTTTGGCAATGACTGTTTCAAATGTCATCACTGTTGCTGTACAAGTATTTGATGATTTGATCGTCGGTACAAACACAAAACCATTATGCCACTCTGTGCCTCTTTACTGCCCTGTTTCAGCTAGATAAGAACATTTGGAAAGAATGTGAATGTTTTAAACTTTTGCCACTAAAATTGTCTGCCTTCAATAAAAAAAATGAATTTATGTTTTATGAGGTTGAAGACAGAAATGCTCTCAAAATTTGTGAGATAAACTTTGATAAACTGTAAGGATGCTCATTAATAGCATTTTTTCATATTTGATTACTTACACATCTGACACATGCTGCCTTCAAAGAAATTAAACTGAGCTGCAAAAGAGAAGTGAACTGTGCTTCTTACAAAATTGTTTAGCACAGCAGAATGTACAATATGTAAGAAGAAGTTGGGAGCTACATACTACATATTTGTTTGCATTGTTTGAGAGTATACGGCACAGAGATTTATTTCACTAAGTAAGCAAAGTGAGTGAATACTGTACACAATTTGTATATTACTTGTATCATATAAAACTTGATGAACCATCTTGACCTTTGAACCTAGTATCATATAACCTGTCTTAGTGGCCACCTCTCTACAAAGGCCACCTGTCTATAGTGGCCATGTATCTTGTCTCCCTCGAGAATGAACTGTGTGTTGTAGAACCTGTCTAGAAAGGCCACTCGTCTACAGTGGCCACTTTTTCTTTTTTGCACTGGTGGCCTTAATAATAGAAACACTTGACTGTATTTACACATTTCTTGTATTTATCAATATTAAACACACATTGATGTCACTTGTGGCCTGTATGAAAATATGAAAATCAAATCAAATGTCTGTAAAATAAACAGTATCCATGTATCTTGTATCGAACATGTACAGGAGGTGTATATGACATGTATATAAACATTTTATGCACAAAGCTACAGCGTTTTATGTGAACTAGGAGATCAATGTTTTCTGCAACACTAATGGTAAACATTATGTCTACACTATCATATGAGAGACAGGAGGACGTCAACCCTGTGTTCAAGGATATGAGTTAACTGTAATAATGTCCTTCTGTCTCTAAGCAGGTGACCTGGGCCATGTTTCATGAAACCTGTTCAATAACAAGTCACAAGACAACTGTTGTAAGCTACTGAAATCGTGGCATTTGATTGGCTAAGAGCAAATTTGTCATGATATTTAGCTTCTTTTTTTAAATTTTGTTATCGATAACAAGTTTTATGAAACAGGGCCCTAGCTGGTACTACTGCAGAAAGCTATTTACAGTACACATATTTATCATAGATGTTTGGTATCTTTAATGGAGACGCAATGTGACTAGTACGATGTACATGTGTCAACGGGGCATTTTATTCTACTACCAGTGATGTGATGTTTTCACTTCTTAACGTGTTTGAATGAGTGAATGAGTAAATGTATGTACCGGTAATGCAAAATGGAGTTTTCACGTAATATACATACACCGTTTATGTATAGTACAGAGACAATAATAGATTATATATTTATGTATAACTATATTCACCTGTGTGATAACTTCTAGCTTTATTTTCTGACCTCATTCATTTGACAGGTCGTGTTTGCGTTATGATCATAAAAAATAAACAGTATTATCACCAGAATAATGTGTGGTTTATATGCAAAGGATAATGATACTGTAGAGTGTAGAACTAGGCAGTGCATGTACAGTAATACCACTTGTTTGGAATTTTCCTATGAAAATTGATCTTGATAATGAAGGAATTCTTTCCATCATCATTCTTCTGTGCATCCTTTTCCTTTTTTTTCATGCTTCCTCGCTCAAACTCAGCTGAAAATCTTGTTCATTTATCTTGTCATGAAATCTTTAAAATGTATGTCCATGTACAACCTGGATTGAATATTATTGGAGAGCTGTGGCTAGATTTATAAATGTATCAAGTATGCTTGAAAAGTCTTGATATTACTAATTCAACAAATAAGACTATACAAGCTATCTTTCTTCTTTTTCTTAGAAAATTATACACTTTGTGAAAAAGAAGGAAAAACCCTGTTAAAAAGATCTTGACTTTCACCACCTGTATGTGAATACGCCCCAGAAATTATTTTTTGAATGAAAGCATGAAATAATGTTCATATTCCCAGTTTTCCAGACATAATGTTGCTTCTTAATGAAAATGAAATGCTGCTGCTCAATAGAAATAGAAATAGTCTCTATTTTATTAAAAATGCTTCCAACTTTCTTTGAAATTGTCATTGTCTTCATCACTTTTTGCAATTCATCTTCTGTGTATTATAAAGCGAGATGATAAGGCCTTCACTGTATAAAATTTGTGATTAAAATAAGTTTCAACTGTCAAATCGCGACTCTTTACGATTGCCCTTACATGTACCGGTATATGTTTATGTGTAATGCTCTTGCTGTGTGGTACGGTGTAGTAATCATCATATTATGTACGATTTGTCATGATTGAAAACAAAATACAGGTTTTCAAAGTTTAATGACCTTTCTTTGAGGAAATTCTCTGGTATATCTGGTAGAGTATCAACTAAGTGTATTAGTGCAAGTTTGTGAGGTGATATTTTTTGAAAAAAATGTTCTAGAATCGAATTTAGGTCACAACCTGATTTGCATTTTTAAATGACAACGACACTTATCACTAAACGAAAGACACGTAACAAAAGAATGTAAGTCACTTTGTTATGGCTAATACTCGCTGGAGGGGTATGCCTTTTGCTGGTCGTTCGATATTCATGATCATATGTCTTTTATTTGTTGACACGACTCTCATTGTATTCTAATAGACTTGTTACTGCTGATAAGCTGAGTGTTAATAAACACAATCACAAAATCTCTACAAATATGGGGTAGAGACCATGTCTGAGGAATGTAAGGGGTAGGGGTAAAGGAAGACTTAATTGAAACCTTGGATAATACAAATCAAGTAGATTCTGCAATATGGAAATATGTGTTCATTGCGACCATGTTTTAGGGTTGAAATAACATCCACCAGAAGATCCATATATCCAACTCATTAAACAAAATGAACCACCTTTCATTGTAGACTCTTGAGATATTTAGTCTCATGTTTACAGGTGTTTTGGGGCCCCACCCCCTACCACCACCCACCTCATTTCAACCCCCTCCCACCTCCCCATTCCTTACTGCTACCCAATCCCACCTCCTGCCAACACCCTACCCCCTATTACCCATACCATCTTTCTACTACCACATCGCCCACCTCCTACCATCACCCCACCCCTTCTCTACCACCCCCTACCACCACTCCACCCACCCCCTACCATCACCCACAACCCTTCACCACCCCATTCCTGTGCTCTTCTCACCCCTTTGGCCTATAGTAATCTTCAAGGTCAAGGAGAGCAGCACTTACAGAGGACTGATACAATAAAATTTGATCTGAGCCACTTCAAGGCTGATGCCAAATGAGTATTATTGGTGATTAATGGCAGATTGTTATCAAAATGAATGTTTACATTTCAAGCATGATGAACATCTGTTGATTATGAAGTGTGTACAGAGTAGTAAAAAGAGCTTCTTATTTTTGCTATCTCTTTTTAAGTGTGATCGATAGATCATGTGTGGATGTAATGAATAGGACGGTTTTTGATTGCCAATATTGCATAATTTTATTCCTCAGATCAAATGTATTTGATTACCTTTGTCACAGGTCTGTTTAAAAAAGGAAAGGTAATACTTCTGTTTTGTTTGAACAGTGTTTAACTTGTCATTTTGATCAAGACAAGAAAGTTATTGACTGGTTAGGTCTAACGTATGTATTGTAGTGTGAGTTCAAGGTGTCAAGAACAATTATTATGAGAATTCAGCCATACACATACATGTACATGTATACAAGTAGACCTAGAAAGGCACATTTGTCTTTCATCAAGACTATTTTTTCCGCTTCAGATGAACATTGTATACCTCAGCTTGGCTAAAAAAGTTCTGGCCTTCACAGCAATTCAGAGTTTGATATTTGTAAAATAGCAATCATTAACAATGTTGTTTATGTATATATTTGTATCTATATTGAACATTTCATTGTTTTGTGAATGCAACATATAAATGAATAGTTTTAATACACTGAATGTAAAGTTACTTATTTCAATTGAGATATATTTCTGTCTATTTGCATGACACTAGAACTGTCCTTTATTTTTGCCACAAGATATATATCTGCCTTAAACTTCTTATTTTCTTTGTGATTGTGATGTGAATTTGAAAAGGGTTGTT
This sequence comes from Strongylocentrotus purpuratus, assembly GCF_000002235.5. NCBI lineage: Eukaryota > Metazoa > Echinodermata > Echinoidea > Camarodonta > Strongylocentrotidae > Strongylocentrotus > Strongylocentrotus purpuratus. Next base: position 13,039,000 of record NW_022145607.1, read on the forward strand.
TGCAAAAGGAGCGTAGTATGTCATGTGAGTGATCCATAATAAGATGCTTTATATGTATGTAACTATGTATGTGTACATCCATGTACGTAAGTGTACATGCACATGTGTCACATGTGATATAAATTCATTGTTACAATTTGTTTATTGCATAATCATTATCTTGTATGCATCATTATAATCACAAAGAGGAGATTTAATGCTAATTATAACGCTTCAATATCTGGTACATCATGTAGCACAATGGTACATATTGAATGTTCACATTTAATTGAGCTCACATTCTACATGCTGAATTCTAAGTACTGGGCTATTTCACAATGCTTGTCCTAAAGATTTTTTTTCTTCTTCAAAAATGTCTTTAAAAAGGTCCTTCTTAGAGATATATTCAATGCTAATGTGTTAATTTTAACATTTGTTAGTTAAAATGCTTTTATGAAATGCCTCCTTTTTTGTTGGGGGGGGGGGGGGGGGGGGGGCAAATTTTGGAAGGAAGTATGATGTGTGAAAATGAAAATTTAGTGTCAGCTCATAATGAAAAGCTGAATTTAGAGTGATGTTGATGCCGTTATCTAGTAACAAGTTCTAAAATAAATATGTACATTGTCATATTGTAGTGAATAGAAATACAAAAATTAACTGCCAAATTTGATTTATGGTCAACAATGTCTTTAAGAAACCATTACAGACTTAAAAATGCCAAGGTTTGATGCAATAAATCATAATTTTGGGGCTGTAATTTGAACTGTAATCTGTGGTTTGCCACATTTCTGTATTAAGTATATTAACAGTATGGTATGCCAATCCTTTACATTTTGTCCATTATTTCATGTAAAATGTGTATCAAACTTTGATCTATGTTGCTTCATATTAATCCATTCTGTCATTGCAATAGGCAGGGCAGCCATATTCATCCTGCTTATATCAAATAAAATTTTGGGCTGGAGGTGCGAAAACAGTAGCATTTAGGACCTCATCTTTTGATTTTGTTTTGCAACTTTTATCTGTATATTTTGTTCAGTTCGACTGCATCTTTTATGTACAAGATGCATATTATGCATATTTGCAGTAATGCAATTATATTCTGTTGAAGTTACTGTACAATACTGTCGTACATTGACCGGTATTGATATGTTTGAGTGCTCATCATATGTAAACAACCATGCTGTATTGTACAACTGTAGCTCTTACACCAAAAACCTTTGTGTAATGTGATATGTTGTAAATTTTGCTTGTTTTAAGAATTCTATGGACAGGACTATCTAGCCGTCATGTCTTAGGAGTAATTAAGATTGAAGATAATACGATTGGTTATCATGTCTATGACTTCTGCATTATTGTTTACTGTTATGCTGCCCGGCCACCGAGCGGCGGCCGCCCAGGCACCGCTGAAGTTTTAGCGCGGAGTTAAAATTATTTGGGCGGCGCCTGCTCACTTTTCACTCGCCGCCCAAAATATGCTCGGTGCCTGGGTGGTCGCCGCCCGGGCACCGACCTAATCGCTGGGCAATGCCTAAATTCCAGCAGCGACCGAGCAGGCTACTGATCGGTCGGTCGCTGCTCTGATTTGTGACCATAGCTTTACTCAATGATTATTTACAATTTACTCACATGCAGTTGTTTTTCAGTTGCTTCTCATTAGATCTTTTATTTCACTGATGCCATTATGTTGTAGATAATATTGGTTTTAAATTCAGTATATTTTCAAATCTAGTTTTGATTATTATTGTTTGTGGTATTTTGCTGGCTAAAATACACTCCTCTTGCAATTTAAAGTCATCTGCCTTGTCTGGCTGTATTTTTCTTAATGTTACATATAATCGTAATTACTAGAAGAGAGAGAGAGAGAAGTTGATAGAGAATAAGAGAGAAAAGAGAGAATAGAGGGTAGAGGAAATAAAAGAGTGATGGAGGGTTAGAGAAGAGAAAGAAAGAGGAAGAAAGAGGAAGAAAGAGGAAGAAGGAGAAAGTAAGACAGAAGGGGGGAAAGAGAGACAGAAGGGGAGGGTGGGCATAGTAAAAAGGAGATACAAGGAAATGTACAACAATATAGTGAAATCATTCCAAGGGTATTCAATATTTCAACAATTTAATTGTGAATAGCATTTTCATTTATGAAATGAAAGCCATAGAATTTCTCTTTGTCACAATTATATTCAACACTTCCAGTACATGTATAAAAAAGCCACCACTCCTCATCCAAATTTAGCCACCAAATAAGATTGCTAAATCAGGTGGAATTATACTGAAAGTTGGTTATTGCTTCATAAAACATTTGGATATTGCATAAAGTACAAAAGATACAAGTAGCTAAAATGATTAATGACATAATTAGGTGAAAAAAAAACACATAAAAATGAGGCGATCCCATGAAGAGAAAGTACATAAAAGCAAGGGTGAAACAATTGTGGCCAGGATCCTGAAGAAACATGGATCAGTCCGATAAAATTAATATCACACTAACAAAAAGATCCTCGGGATGTATGGGAATGAAGAAAAACAGAAAAGAGACAAAAGAAACAAAACACTGAACTAAAATATCATTTTTGTATGCATGGTCCTGTACAGTACCAGGACCCTGTTGCATAAAACTTTACATCGATGGTAACTTCACGATTAATGGTAACTTCCATGGAAACCTTAAATAAATTGACTTTTGAGTGACGTTGCCATGGTAGTTACCGTTAATAGTTACCATGGATGGTAAGTTTCATGTAATGGGGCCCAGGGCTGGGGTGCGTGCAATGTAAGCATTTTTTCACATTTCTGCATGTCTTGCTTTTTTATGCCTCTACATACATGTACATGTATATATGGGAATTGGGTCACAGTGGCAGCTTGTATACAAATACATGTCCCATTTTGCTGTCATAGCTTATGACACAATCAACAGACTTTGGAATCATTTAAAGCCCATTTGTTCTCAAACAAACAGAAAAATAAGCACGCTTGGATAATGCATAATTCACCTGACAAAGCAAAATCTGAAGATGTTATTAAAAGATAGTTATTATTCAAAGGTACAATGTAGTGGCACTATTCACTGCATTTCTTAATTTGCAGCCAACTTTGCAGAAATTATGAATATAGCACGTATGTCATATCTTCATAATTAGGTTTCACTGTATTTCATATTTCAGTCCAAGACAAACACATCCTTCTATTAATCTTTCAATACCTACAATTCTAAAATTTCTTAATGTGGCATTTACTGCACTTTGAGAGGAAAAATTAAAATTCCTATAATCGTGTCTATATTTATGTGTCTGTAACACTTCAAACTCATTCTTGGTCCCTCTCCCCACCTCTTTGGTCATGCTACTTCAACTTGCTCAATTATTCATAGAAAGGCATGCATTGATAATTGATCAACATCTAGTCCCTGAGCACGATTTTTGGCAGGATTTTGTCACACAACACAGGGTGATTTTATAGTTCATAGTTCATATCTCATGCTCGTATCCACTGGTCATCTGCTACATGTAGCTTCCATACCCTTCATCTACATGTACATACGCATTACCTCACATAGCTTTTAGAATACACAATATTTTATAGAAACCCTTCAAGCTCCAATAAATGTGACTGATCTTTGAGTGCCATATAAAGTCTGAAGTCAATTTGGTTTTGGAGCTGTCATAGAGACATCTTCCTCCTGAACATGAAGGTTGTTCAACTTCCATGCAAAATTGCAAGTAATTAAAAAAATAAAAAACAAACAGAATACGCATGAATATCACTGGAGTTGACTTGGCTCTCTTCAAATGCAATATTTTGTAACAAAATGCAAATATATTGATATTGTTGCTCAATTTCTCTTTAATCAAATTCTGATTTTTACCTGCTCTTAGGGTTTGAACATCTATTACACAGTGTCTTATCTGCGATTTCCTGTGATTTTCCACGCTCTGGTCCTTGGCATTTTTGATAAGTAGGCCCTGGCCTCCCAGGTCCTAGACCTGGACCTAGTCACAGGTTCTTACTCGGTTTCCTCAGTCAGTTTCTGTCTGCTATGATAGTCCAACCAACTTTTTAACAGTTTCAAAGTTTTCTTCCGCAATTTTCTGCGCCCTATTCTGCCCGGTCTTCAGGACCTCCTCCAAGTAGGCCCTGTCCCTTCTGAGTTCCTGGACCTTATTCCTAATCGGTTCCAGTTTCTCGTTGACCACATCTGCAACCACCATCTTGAATTGTGACGTGTTCATGATTTCTGCCTTCCCGCAGATCCTGTTTGGTTCTTTCCCTGTAAATGCAGACAGTATCGATACAAGGTTGGACACCCCGGGTCGTGACTCTGGGTCAAAGGTCACCTCCGAGATGAAGTCCGTCTTGGCCTTCTTGAACTTCTCTCGGATGTCCCGACAGGAATCAGTGAGTTCTATCTTGCCCTTAGGGTCTGGCTCTGACTTGCTCATCTTCTGTTCAGGGTTGCGTAGGCTCTTGATCTTCCTGAAGTCACCTTTGAATGATAGAACAGAATAGGCTGCTTTAAAGCGGGACTACATGTACACTATTTGTATCTACTTGCGCCCTCTATATAGCCAGCAATGCCTAAGCACTACCCGTTGGTCCCCCATGATCCCCTTTTTCTTAAATGTTATTTGAGACCTGATTTGATATAACCACCTGCCAGTGACCAGGCAGGGAGGTCTAATCCCTCCTGGCCAAACTAGTGCAGATAGGCTTTAAACGGTATGGATCTACATACATTGTGGCTGGAAAATGAAAGGGTAGGCATAAGCATGCAATGCTACACGCAATTGTCCACATTCTAATAATTCAATTAAAATTAACACCGGGTCTAAGATAATGTTTCACAAAGGAAAACTTAGACCTCAAACAAACTTCCTTTGACAAGTCCCATTTGAACAGAATATTATGCTCAGCATCAGTTTTCAGTTAATAGAATACAAGCCAATGGGAATTATATCACGTTTGAGCCTTTTTGAAACATTTTTCTTTCTATCTATTACTGCTTTTGGGGTCTATGAATTGAAGTAAGATTTCCTGAAGAGATTTCAATTTTCAAGAGCTCTTCTTTAATCTTTTTCTTTTGTAAAGCAAAACTACTCTCAGACCACATTCTTTGATGGACTTACCTACGATTGACTTGGGTGTAGGAAAGAATTCTCCAAAGGCATTGTTAAAGATCCTGGCCACGTCTTGAGCCAGCTCTAGATGTGGCAGCTGATCTTCACCCACTGGGACATGGGTCGCTCTTGGAATACACAAGGCATAATATTGAATAAGAATGAGAACCACAATAGTAATACTAATACCAGGACATCATCTCCACCAAGGTACCACCACCAACATCATCATCATCATCATCACCACCATTACCAATGGCCATCATCTTCATCATCATCATCATCATCAACGAGCACCATCATCATCATCAACACCCCCATCATCATCATCCCCACCATCACAAATGACCATCATTGCTTTCACCATCACCACTTTCACCATCATCATAACCATCATTACTATCACCAATGATCATCATCAACAACCACCATCATTATCATCACCACCATCATCACCATCTCCATCACCATCATCATCATCATCACCACCACCACCACCACCACCCACCACCACCACCACCACCACCACCACCACCACCACCACCACCACCATCATCATCTTCATCACTATCACCATTATTAATCAAATGTAATCACAACTGTCAACATCATCATGAAAGTCATCATCATCACCATCATCATCGTCATAGAAAAATCATCATCATTCTCTTCTTCATCACGACCATCATCCTCAAGCATTCAAGAAATTTCTCCCTGCCCAATACAGGGCATTCGTTTGAACCTTCTTACCAATACACTGTAGCTTCTCCAGCCTATTTCAATGCTTTTGACACAGCAATTGTGAAATTGAAATGCTTATGCACCCGTAGATAAAGTTGATGAAGGATGAGAATGCTTACTTGTACAGGAGGATGTCTGCACTCTGTAGGACTGGGTAGGTGTAAAGGCCAATGCAGGACTTGGTCTTGTCATTCCCTGCTTTGGCCTGAGATGAGATAGAAGAAGAGGGGGGGGGGGGGGGGGGGGGGGGGAGATAGATGGGGGGAGAGAGAGAGAGAGAGAGAAGGGAGATAGACAACGAGAGAGAGAGAGGGGGGGGGGGGGGAGAGAGAGAGGATGATGAAACAATGATAAAAAGGGACAGTGAAAGAGAGTAATAAAATAAAATAAGAAGGAATAACTATCAAATGAATAATAAACATAACATTCCGTAAGTCACATGAGACTACATGTATATATTTATAAATACTACAATAGGGCATTGTCCATAATTATGCAATTATAATCCATACAACAATGATCAATGATTCTGTATTGCCTTGTGACAAAACATCATTCCTTAAACAAACAGTATCTAAACCATAACATGAAAATAAGGTCAAGATTTGAACCTTGAGGAAATGCACATTGTCTTTGAGAGTAAAACAATGGGGTATAAGTTCAGCAACCTTAGTCCTGGATGTGTGTGCACCAACAAACCCGGCCTTGAAAGACAAAATCAGTCAAGGAAACAACTGAGTCAAACAAGTAAATGTGTTTCCTTGAGTAGACTTATAGATTTACTTGTATTCTGTGTGAGAATATCATAAACATGTAATGGCATACATGAAACTACATACAGTGTAGGGGCTAATTCCTGAAAAAAGAAGGAAGCAAGGACAAAAAGAAGGGAAAAGGGCAAAGGAGATGGAGAAGAGAAAAGGGATGAGAGAGAGAGAGAGAAAGAGAGAGGGGTGGATAAAGACCCCCCCCCCCCCCCCCCCCCCCCCCCGTGTCAGTGCCCCTTCAATGGCTAGAACAACAATGCTCCACTCAATATATGTACAGTGTAGTTCAAACTTCCAAATGTTGCAAAATGATTCAAACTACCTTCTGACATTTTTGTAATAAACACCACATTATCATCGAATTGACATTCAGACAATAGGGCTTATGTGACATACCTTCCATTGTGGGAACTGTCCTAGTCTGGCAAGCGTGGTCTTGCAGCCCAAGACCCAACTCAGCTCTGCATGCTGGTGGACCTGCAGCACAGAAAGGGTACTTTGATCATTCAAAACAAAAGAATATTTTAACATATTACTTTCACTATCATGGAATAGCAGAGGATGATGAAAGAAACATCTTTGGGTCTGGTATTACATACAATGGACCTTTCAAAGAAACCGTGGCTTAATTAAAGTAATTGGACATGCCAAAATTGAAGAAAAAAAGGGATGTGGGAAATCTTTCAGTAAAGCCATATTCCACTTATAATGAAAAATAAAGAAACCCAAGCAACTTGCCAAAATATACAGTACATGTACATCCCAAGACAAATACAAGTATTAAAGCACCCCCTTCCCTTTCACACATTTTAGTAAGCAATAACTCAATGTTTGTGACATGTACATTTATCTGTAAACACCATACTGACCTACACCATATAAGGCCAGTAAAAGTGCACTACAAAGGAAGTGAAAATGACATCAATATCTCAGTCAAAAGGTAAGTTATCAAATGATTATCTCTGTAAAGTGGTTTCCAATACCCTCATCTATTTCAAACATGTACAGGTGTACATTGATTTGTTATGTTTAAAAAGTATAAAATTGAATGATAGCATGTTCAATGACACTTGTAACTTTGAAAATTGATAGCCCCTTCCCTTACAAGTCACATCTTGGCCATATGGTGCCCTCACAATAGTCAACACCTTTTTAAAAAGTGCACTCCAAGAGTGCAATGACATTTATATTTTTTGAAATGCCCAGTTTATGGCAGCCCCCTTTGCATGAGTGGCAATGAGTAGCAAGCAAATTTCCAAGCATATACTGAATATTGATATATATTTTTTTTGCATCACTTTCCTAAACATTATTTTGGTGACTATAACACCTCAACAGGTCAGCAAGTGAAAAATTCAACATACCGGTAACTATTTTCAGGTACTTAACCACTTTTGTGCCGGTGGCAGCAAATTTCCCAAGACTTTGAGTGTCAAACAGTGTACAGAACAATAATAATGACAGCCGCTGTGCACAATTACATATATCATAGCATATCTATCAAGCTGGAATACAGTATTTTATTGTAGTATTCTTGTATGTACAGTAGTTCAAATAATAAATAGTTCAAATGTTACAAATCTGCAATCTGCACCATACCTTCCTGTGGCAACCAAGTTTTTAAACAAATTATGTAAAAAGAAAACAAACATAAAAGAACAACTTGACGTGTGGAGAAGAAGTGCAGGAAACTGGAAGGAACTGGAAGGAACTGGAAGGAAATAAGAATGTTTTCTTCAAACAATGCAACAGAGTGACCTTCACCCTGGCACGCTCCAAACTGTTTTTCAAGATTTTGACCTACATGTACAAAAGATAATATTGTTATCATCATGTGAGGATGAGTGATGTGGTTTTGTGATACCCTTCTACTGAATGCTGTGAGCCCCAAATTATACCCATGAAATGTACTTCTGAAGAATGTGTTTGGACTAATACTACACTTAACTCTTGTAAATATGATTTTCTTTTTGTGTGTGTGTTTTTCGAAAGTAGTAACTCAAGAATGAAAAGTGGACTGGTTGAATTAGGACCTTTGTTGAAAACTTTTAGATTTAAGCTTTAATTTGTGACATTCTCAAGAACATAATCATGCCAAATTGATTTTTCATATACATAAACAATTACAAAAAAAATAATGGGTGGGGGTATGATTTAGTTGTCCACTGTTACATACATGTATGCGCTTCATTCACACTGATGAGGCTGGACATCAGTCTGATTGACACTAGGGGTTTGTTTCATTATAATCAATAACAAATTATAAAATTCTAAGACACCTTTGCCTTCAGCCAATCAAATGCCACAATTTCAGTATTTAAACAGGGCACGTAATAGAAAAGCATTACACTGGCCCAATTGGCCAAGAGTTGGTTGGTTTGGAGTTCCCCCTCCCCACAGAGAAACTGTACACAGCACTGTAAAGTTTTTATTCCTACGAGTATGGTCAATATTTCCTTTCAAAATTTGTCAATGACACCAGTATGCTAGATGCTTCTTCATGCTGTAGTACAAGTAGTACAAATACAACAATTTAGAATTTCACACATACATGTATATCACCCCACAAATGAACAAATATTTGCTATCTACATGTATTAGCCTTCTTGAAATTTAGAATGATAAACATGAACTTTTAACCTTGGTTGGTAAAGGAAAGATAAATTCAAGGCTTTATTCGCAATCTAGTCCCCATACTCTATGTACATCTCTAATATAGACCAAGTGCAAAATAGAGATAATAACTCATTGTATTGCAACTCATGACTGACTGCCTGCTTAACATTTTGGTCGTCTTCTTCGTCCCTCTAAACGATCACTCATTTGCCAAACATGCATTTTTGCACAAAACAATAGGCTCAATTTAGAGATCTATACAATGTACATGTAGATTGCTGTGTGCAACACATTCCTATGCAAATCAAATTCACACATATTTCCGGTCTGGACTATTTATCATGGGATAGATATTTATCTGGGGACAACTCGTTTTTTTTCATTTTACCCTAACCCTTACCCTAACTATAACTCTAACTCTAACCCTAAACCTGCAAAAACTGACCGTTTTTGCAGCGGCCATGTAAATATATACCAAAGGCTTCAAGATTAATCATAATGGTGTTAAAAGGGTTGCCATGGAGCTAATCCAGACAGACAATGGGTTAGTTTGCAAAGCCATTGTGTTATACAAAACAATTGCAAAATTATGTGTGGCAAATGAGCGACTGTACAGTGAGGCAAAGACCAGTGTTAATCCTAAATTTTACAAACATACACTTTTCAAGTTTTCAGTGATTTGCCCTTGTTTTCAATGCTTAATCCTTATCAATTCATTGTAAGAAAATTTAAAGTTCATGACCTGTTAAATGAACAAGTTATGAATGAAATATCAAGTGTACACAATTCATAATTTACATTATTAGTTTGTACATTGTAAGGCATTGTTGAGTACTGATTCTTGTTTTTTTGTTTTTTTAAAGTATCGATTGTAAAAGTAAATTAATTATTTTTTTTGTTTTGTTACGTTCTCTAAACTGATTTGTACCAAAATACTTTGTTTAGCTCTTTAAGGGGTTAGGTTCGACTAGCACATGTGCTATTATCTGGCCCCTTTTACCAACCAATAGTTTCTCTTCCTGTATATGTAAATTATTGTATGAAATGTATTGCTGCTGTTGGTAAATAAATCAAATCAAATCAAATCAAATTCAATTGGTAAGAATACTGTTTCTCTGTCCAAACATATTAACACAGCAAATATGAAAATTCATGGAGATAATCATGCTTTCAATCATTTTCCCATGACACTGGATGGCTGGCAGATAATTTTCTTGAATAAGGGTCCTTGCTTTTACTACAAATATAATTCCATTACATCATACTTCATTCTTCTTCTTCTAGTAATCTTCAATGGGCTAAGCGGCCTATCACAAAGATGAACTAAAGATTGCAAGTGGTGTGATCGAGTAAAACAAACGAGGTTCAACAGGAGGGTTTTAGATGCCTCAGGAGAAGTCCATGGAAGTTCTCTGGGCTGAATGCTGTTCCATTCTGGAAGAAAATAAAATGGGAGATTGAAAAGGCCTACTTACACTGGACTGCTGGAAGAGAATGCTTTTATCAGGGTCGATCCCACAAGCCAGGAGAACAGCTACCGATGTCAGGATGCTCTCCCTCAGCTCCTTGGGATCCTGGGGGAGCGTGATGGAGTGGAGATCCACGATACTCAGGATCATCTCTGTGTTCTCCTCCTCCTGGAGCTGGATCCAGTTCTGGATGGCTCCGAGGTAGTTGCCGATGTGAGGGACCCCCGTCGGTTGGATCCCGGAGAAGACTCGTTTAACCTGTAGAACAGAAAATGAAAATGGCATATTACTATTATTCTCTCTCTTCACTTTAATTAAGATGTAGGAATCAGAATAAAACTAATTATATACCGCACTTAAGTAATCCAGCAATCTGATTGGTCGAAATTGCATTCATAAACTTTTACTGTTCCTGTAAAAACAGACCTATTTTCCCAATAACCATGGTTATTGGGAAAATAGGTCAGTCTCCATGGTTACCCCATAGGTTTACATGTTAAAAAATGGTTTGAGCGATCGAGGATACCGTACGTGTGCGAAGAATTGGTCGGTAATTTCAATACAATTGAATCTCGATCGATCTTACCAACAATTTTATCTTGAATTGTTGACATGAAGACGAAAATAAACTCCAAAAACAAAAAAACAACATCTGCCGATAGATCTTGATCTAAGTTCGTGCCAATATGCATTGCAAAAGTAAAAGAAGGGCCCGATTAATGGAGCAGCCGCGAATCTCAATCACGCGAAGCCGTTTTCAATCCATTTTAATGTATATATTAGAGAAAACTGTTAAGTAAGTTAACAGAGCGCGATAGCCGAGCGGTTTACGGCGCTGATTTTGGTTACATCACCTTTTGTACGCAAAAGATCGAATCCCATCTTCGACAGAAGTTTTTTTATTTTTTATTTTTTATTTTTTAGTCTATTTTTTTTTGGCATAGATCCTATAAAAGTATTAATGACTGCTTTAATATTCGAGAAATAGTTGTTTTTATACGCTCTCTCAAAGCAGTCATTAATACTATACTGTAAAGTGTAGACTGTAGTTTTACCAATCTAGATTTTTTACTTTTATATTGCATTTCTATATCGTAAAGTGTAAAGTGTAGACTGTAGTTTTACCAATCTAGATTTTTTACTTTTATATTGCATTTCTATATCGTGATTCTTATAGACCATATGGTGTCCAGAGAGATGAGGCACAAAAGGCCAAGTTAATTAATTATTTAAAATTATTGTGAAAACATTTTGCATCCCATTTGCAGTTGGATAACCTTATCATGATAGAGATTAACATCATCATTCATACGAGGAGAGGTAGATCCTGTAATCCTCTGTCACTTCTTCAGGGTTGGTTATGTTCTAGATCTAACTAATTGCACAGATGATTTATACTAATTACTAGACCTAGATCTACCAAATAATCAAATTACCAAGTTTAAATTAGAAGTTAAATTAGATCTACGTCGTCGTTAGCTGGTTAGCAGATTGGAACTTAGGTTGAAGTTAGATTAGAACTTTGAGTTTATTTTTTCTCTTGCACATACCTTTGGAGCTTCATTGTATAGTTTCGAACTCTGATGAAATGTCCGTACCAATTCAGGTCTTCGAGAAACTGAGGTAGAAATACACCTTACTCCAAGTCTTGAGCGGGAAAGCGCCATCGTGCCTGCACCAGCTCCAGCGGGTTCCTCGTCGATCAATCGCCCGGCCTCGAGGGGCTAGCGCTCACGCTCGTCGACTGTTCGTCCCCGGGCCCTGGCTCTCTTCGTACAGTACCGTTTACCGCTAGTGGAGCGGGGTGGAGACTCAACACAGCACACAGTTCCTTCTCGTAATGCGCGTCGCATGTACTGTGTGATTTCGATTTTGATAAATTGTGTACGTTATGGATCAGTGATGCAATAGTACTGAAAATATACACTAAACTATGATGTCATATTGTATGGTATCTTTGAGATCACTAAAAGAGAGTAGGAAACAACCTGTGCGGCGTGTGCACGTCACTGCATAATGACTTATAACCATTCTACCTATTTTATATATTCATGTCTGTTTTTAATCTCATGTTTTTATTGTTGTTGTTGTTGTCTTGGGGGGGGGGGGGGGGGGGGTGTCATGCTATGCCAAGAGTATAAGGGATTGCTCCATCATATTTTGACACCAAAACGTATTAGTTCCAACCAGTAGTAACTAACAAATAATGAGTAACGAGCACAGAGATTAATCCTCCAATGTCAAGGTAAGTCTTTATACACGCCGGGCAAAGTATCAGAATCACAGAAACGTATAAGTAGAGCTTTCTGAAACCTTGATTCACTATATTTTGTATTAAAATGCATATAGTTGCTCCAATGTGGGTCGTGCAGATTAAATTGATAGTATTAATTTTGTATTCCTGTGTCTCAAATGTTATATTATTCGATTTCAAGAGGTAGAATAAAATTTCCAGGGTTTAGTCTTTTTTGTAAAAATACAACAAAAAGGAAAACAGTATAGATCGAGCTGCGAAATTCATTGAAATAGGCGACTCTAGTGCCGACAAACTAAACCCTACATCTTCTTCTTCTTCTTCTTCTTCTTCTTCTTCTTCAGTTCTTCTTCTTCTTCCTCTTCCTCTTCCTCTTCTTCTTCTACTTCTTCTTCTACTTCTTCTTCTTCTTCTTCTTCTTCTTCTTCTTCTTCTCTTCTTCTTCTCCTTCTCGATCTTTCTTCTTCTTCTTCTTCTTCTTCTTCTTCTTCTTCTTCTTCTTCTTCTTCTTCTTCTTCTTCTACTTGTTGTTGATTATTGGTATATGATTCACAAACACTTATTGTATTAAGTGCATCACTGTTATTTTTTATCTGTTTTAATTATTATATGTATTGTAAATAAAGTTTTACTTTCAAAAGTCAAAAAGTCTTCTTCTTCTTCTTCTTCTTCTTCTTCTTCTTCTTCTTCCTCTTCTTGTTCTTGTTCTTGTTCTTCTTGTTCTTCTTGTTCTTCTTGTTCTTGTTCTTGTTCTTGTTGTTGTTCTTGTTCTTGTTCTTGTTCTTGTTGTTGTTCTTGTTCTTCTTGTTCTTCTTGTTCTTCTTGTTCTTGTTCTTGTTCTTGTTCTTGTTCTTCTTCTTCTTCTTCTTCTTCTTCTTCTTCTTCTTCTTCTTGTTCTTGTTCTTCTTGTTCTTCTTCTTCTTCCTCGTGGGCATGGTATTTGATCGGGGCCATTTATTGCATGCCCATCTCCTTTGGAAATCAACTATCCCGTCAGGGATTCATGTATATATATTCTTTCTTGTATATTATTCAATGTAGTTATGCATTTATGTTTGAGGAATAAAAAGAAACCAATCCACGTTAATTGTCAAAACCGGATCAAAACACAACCCAAAACGAAATTTTATCAACAACGAGAGCAGTCTTTCTAAGAGACACCGTAGCTAATTTTTATTTGTGATCGGTTAATTCAGTTAAAAAGAGCCACGTTAATAGTGCACGTACGTACACAAAAGTACGAGGTTTGGAAGACTTCATGTAAGGTACTTTTCACGAAAAAGTATGGCTTTAGATATTTGTCACACTGTTCTGTTGCATTTTGTGCATATCTTGCTATGGACCCGCCTCTATTTATGGACACTCGTTTTGAGGTTTATTTCAAAACCTTTTGGTTTGTGTATCGGAGAGCGACGTAAACTATCCGCGGAAAGATGCCGGATCGACTCCAAAAATCTTCCAAAACTTCCATTACACATCGGTCTTCAGATCGTGGAAAATCGGATTTCAGATGGAGATGTCGCTAATCTACTGGTGTGGTGCATAGCTATGGGATTTTCATACATTTCTCTGTTTGATAATGAAGGTAAAATATCGAAATGTATTAACTGTTCTGCTTTTGGTGATCAAAATTGATATGATGATTAAACTAGATCTAGGTCTAGGTCAAGGTCACTCAACCAAGGCCCGGGGGGGGGGGGGGGGGCGGTATGAGTAATTCTTTAATAAAACTTACATTTGTCAACCTTAAAGCTAAACTTTAGTACTGGTAATGCGATTGCATTGTGAAAGAAAAGGTGTGAAAGGATCAGAAACAGTTGATCATGTAGCATGTAAGTATTGGTGTGCACTGCAAGGTTCTGGAGTCATCAAAATCATAATAAATTTGACCGAGTCTTGGTAAAGTAACAAACACTCACATAGAAAGCTATATGGGACAACACACATCGTGTCGGGGATGGTACTACCTTGGTTTCCTTGTCTTTCTATGCTCATTACTCAGCCAGTATACATTTTCTTCCAAAATTGTTTGGCACATGTAATTTATTTGTAATCTTGAACATTCAATGTAAGTTTCGTTTGATTCTGTGAGAATTAATTTTTTTTTTTTACCAGTACTGGAGTTTATCTTTAATCATACCACACATAGGATCTATATAGGATCTATATGTATAATGTCTTACTATCATGTTTTTTTTTTTTTTAATTTTTTATTTGAAAAGAAAAGGGAAAAGGGGAAGACAAAATTGTATTTTTGTAAAAAGTATTAGATCTACAAATATACTTTACACAAATTTATCCAATTTCATCTCAGAAACAGCTAGTGGTACCGTTTAATAATCAATTTATTCAAACTGTAATCTAGACTCTATGACATGACCCGGCCGATATATTTCTGGGTGAACTTACCAAAACAAAGCCAATGGCCAATCGGATCATTCGTTTGATATTGCCTGGGTTTATGAATATTAAAATATCAATCCGTCAGCCGTGCTGTCTCATATGTAGCTATTGTATGTTCAAAAACTTTTTAATGAATATTAACTATACTCAATTCAAGATGGCTGACATTGTATCATGTTGACGACAAGTTTTCTCGAATTAAATATCAGAACAATAAGTAGGACAAAATACTATCCAGATGATTTATTTTTGGTTCTGTGTTACTAGAATGAGAATATGTCAACATCGTCATGGGTTTTCTACGCTGTTGTTTTCTTATAAAACCAGACACAAAATCAAAGGGGTAGAGAGTTCAACTCAAAAAAACATTAAAAGTTCAAGGTTCAAGTCCTCAACTTCAAGGCTTAAATTTATTTTCCATTTTCTCTTATACAAAACATAGCAGTGCAATGAGTGCATTACCAAAATCAGTACAATAATAATGTTGCAATTGTTAAAGGATTACATATTTCTTTGGTGAACATGCATCATTATAAAATAATTGTAGAATATAATCATTCTTAATTACATCATAATTTGAGAAAAAGATAACTAACAAATAGTACAAACAAATTATTCAAGTGGTCATCAGCTTATGTGACATAAAAAAAAAAATCATCAAGCCGGCATGGACGCTTGTGTTCACGAGATGGATATTTACGGTCTGCGTTTTCAGACTGTTGCTCAGTATAGTCTTGTCCTTCGTCTGAGCTGTACGGGTCAGAACGTGGGATGGGGTCACTGTTTGCTTTAAGAAATCTACTATTTTGAAGAAGGTAGCATTTCGAGTGATATTTGTGGTCCTCGTTTGACTGTTACAATTGACCCTTTCGATATGATCACAACAAAACAACAAATGATTGTGAATTATAAAGAGTTGTCATCTTTTTTATGTGGCCCTCACGTTAAAGCTGAACTTTGTTGCCCGGTTCGTGCGGTTTCTTTTTCGGAGTCTCAAACGCTTTTCTGCGTTTGCTTTATTTTTGCTACTTTTTCTTACGATCGCGATCACGTACTCATGGAATTTCCATCTTGCTTGGCTGGTGCTTCACCAGTGATTGCGTGTGGTGGAGCTCTGAAGTTGCTTAGCAAACGACGCAATTCCTGCTTCCACAAATTGTTTTCAGCAAGTGCTGTGTGGATCATTTTCTTCAAGGTGCGCATGAATCTTTCAACTTCCCCTTTCGCTAGTGTCCAGTTCTGTATCATTCAGAATATGAGCTCCTCTCAGATGTTTTAAAGGTAAAGACCAGTTATGGTCATGCGATTGCATTGTGAAAGAAACGTTGTGAAATCAATCAGAAAAGGTTGATCATCTAGCATCTAGCATCTGCAAGGTTCTGGAATCATCAAAATGATAAGAAATTTGGCCCATTCTTCGTAAAGTTACAAGCACTATACACAGAAAGATGTATATAGGACTACCCTATATGTCTCACAGACCATGAGAGAAACAAATTTACCAAATATATGAATTAGTAGGCGGTTTTCCGGCAAATTTGTTATCATCATGTATTAGTCAAAACATATTCTTTCACATGATTGGTAATGAGAACTTCCATTTCATTTTTTGAAATCGGGGCGTTTTCAATACTGGTCTTTACCTTTTTAAAGGCTGCTTGTCTGTCCATCGCCTTAGTCTTCAAGTTCTGATGTTTTCCAGCTCTGCTTGGCAAAATCCTAAATTGTTTCCAAGGACTGGATAGTGATATGAAGGGCTGTTCCTCCTGGCGAGCTTGATGAGTTTGTTTTTTGAGATCCTTTGGGAGTCCATAGTCATCAATTCCCAAGTTTCATCTGTACTTCAATGTGATGTTTGCAGTATCTGTGAAGTTGATGCACCTTGCAGTTGTTCTTGATCTTGTGGAGAAGCTCTCTCTATTCTGTGAGGAGTTGAGAAATCCAATCAAATTACTTATTTGATCTCGAGGTTCTTATTTTGTCCTACTTCCAGTGACACTAAAACACTGTCTGGCCAAGTGGGAAAGTCCAGTACAAAGTGCTCACAGATCCTGGCTTCAGACCATTACTTTATCGAAGGGGACATCAGCAGGTCCTCAAATAAGATCCTGTTGTTCCATTACGACAGATACTAATTCTTGTTCCCCTTCTTTCCTTTTTATCAACTTGCATCATAGAGGTGTGCATGTAAGATGACAGGTGTCTTCTGCAAGGCTAATACAGTTCTTTTCTATAAACGGCCAACAGCACATCTTCTTTCTTTGAAGAAAGTAATTCTTGACCAACGTAATATCAAACCATGAAAAGTGATCCATCTGCAGTTTGTGTACATCTTTTTTTCCGATGGTGTAGCTAGGTATTTCAGACCTCGACAAGAGAACTCTTTCTTTAACAACTGCTACGGATGAGTATTCTCCCTTTTCAGTGTACAAGACTGCCTCCACACTGGAGTATCGTGTACCGGTAAAGGCGGTAATCACAGCACAGTGAGGTAATATTGTGTAAGGCTCTGGAACCTTACGAACTAAGTCATCAGAGGCTAAACACTGTACACCAAAGCAGACTGCCATCTGTTCTTTGCTGTTGCCAAGATTAGGAGTATCTGTCAGGCCAGGAAGAATGCCCTGTGGCGCTTCACAGTCAATTGCACCGAGAGTAATCTCAAGTTCAATTCCAAAGGAATCTAGCTGAAGTTTGCCACCTTCTAGTCCTACTCTCTCAAGACATTCCATCTTGATTGGTTTGACATTTTCTTCACCTGGAACTGTCTCATTGGGCAGGCTTTCCATGGAAATTTAATACTCCTCTTCCTCCTCCTTTTCTCCTTCCTCCTTTTCTCCTCCCTCAGTGTTCTGGGTGTCTGTCTGTTCTTCATGAACTTTAATATACCCTTGATGTGGCTCCAACAAGCTCATCCACTGAAGAAGTTGGGGAGGGTGGAGAGGATGGGGAGGTCTTCCTCTCCGGCTTGAATGTCATCCCTGTACCCTGCTCAAAGTCTTCATGTGATGCCTGACTTTCATGTTAAACTGTGACCTTTACATTAGGATACATCTCTGAAAGTTTGTGGATGTCAGTTTGAGACAGCAGGTTTTCCACATTTAAGAACTCGAGTTTTCAAAGTGAACTCTCTTCTCCTTTGCTCTGCTGTGGGTGCCTGATTCTCTGAATTTGTATGCATCAGAAGACAGATTTCCTTGTTGAGTTCTACATTGAGATTTATGTACATTGAGTTTTATTTCTGAATGAGGAAAAGAATACTGTTTGTCCCTAATGTGGAGATGCAGGTTTGTGGATTGCTACTAAAGAACCTCTAAACTTCATGACAGAGATTGAGATTCAGTGAAATGCATATGAGGAAATGGAGAAATGTGTAGATCTTGTAAAAAAAAAGAAAAATGAATTCAAAAGAATTAGAAACAAAACTGTATAATGATAAAAACGGTGCATATAAAGTGCTCACCGCCAAAGTCTCTACAGTGTAAGCACTATAACAAACAAAATACAATGATAAACAATTACATATTAAACAAAACAAAAAGAAAATTCAGATGAACCTACAAATTACAATACATATGAAATATAGATCAATGTGAACAGAGTTTAGTGTATAAGACATGTCGGTTTAAAAAGTTCTAAAACAAACCATTTTAGTATTTTTGATACTTTTTCAGGTTACTTCAAGAACAATCCATCCAGACTGAGAAGTGTGTTGCAGAAAAAGATGGCAGACGTCTCAGAGAGTGATCATCTTGTCTTCCAGATTGAAGTTCCAGTGAGAAATGGAGGAAAATGTTATGAAGTCATCAGCAAAGATACTTCACAAGGTTTGTTTCAAATGACAAAAACTTTGAAATGCTGTTTTAAAGAAAGTTTATTCCTAGAAATGTAGGATTACCAAACAAAAATTACATTCCACGATCAGATTTTAAAGGAGAAAATAGTTTTGGTCTTTTGAATATTGCCTTAAAATTGTTCTGGTTTAGTCAATTCAGTATGTGATGTTTCACTATGTTCTAATATCATAAAAAGCTTCAATAGTTTACTAATTGAAGATTTAGAATTGAATGATTATTCTAAACAAACAATTTTCAATGCATTAATGAAAGGAAGAGATAGTCCAGAAACATTTACAAGTTGTAACCCAACTCATCAATGCATGAAGGTCTGCCATTATTCTGTTGAAATAGGCAGATTTAGGATACCGGTATCTTAAAATTAACAAACTTAACAAAAAGGTCTAGTTCTTTTGTATTTTTAACTTGAATTGTCATCTCCCTGTGTCTGCAAATAGTAGTACAGTGTACCTTTACACCTTGGTTATATTTTCCTTGCAGCCACAAAAAGAACACGAATAGCCATAATGTCTTGTGAAGATGGAAGAGGGGATATACTGGATTCTGCAAGGCATCTTTGTCAAGATGTAGCTGACAAGAGATATCGAGCATCAGAGATAGACATTCCTCATCTAGACCAAGTTATGAATAGTAAGTTAAACTTTGAGAAGTGTCAAAGTGTCGTAGTCGTGTGGATTAAAGCACTTGACTTGAAATTCAAAGGTCATGGTTTGAACCCCGACATGGCACTAATGTCCTTTGGCAAGGCATTAATCTTTATTTGCCACACTCGACCCAGGTGAGGTAAGTGGGTACCTGGCAGGAATTCCTTGAAATGCTAGAGCGCTGTAATGGCAGCTAGGCTAAAGCCGGGGTAATAATAAATGCGCCCCTTAATAGAATTTCTAGATAGTCGGCGCTATAGAAAAGCCTATTATTATTATTATTATCATTAATGATTTGATTTTTGTTAAATACTTAGAACCTGTAGTATTTTCTGTAGTTTTTTTACTAATATGAAATACTAAGCATACAAGATTATTCAGTCACACAAAAATCATGAAAGAGGTTCATCTGATTGGTGATGATATGTTGAAAATTACATCTTACTTCACAATCAGGGGGAAAATTACCTGTTTTAGTATTAAAGCATTTGATTACTGTGTTGCAAGCCAGTACAGATATTTCAAAAAATGATGCAAACATTATAATGTTAAACAGTGATCCTTGCTTCCTTGTTTTTTGTATACTTCTATGTGTATTGTTTAAATCAGGCCTTCTCAACTGGCGGCGCGCGCGCCACTTGTGGCGCTTGCGGTCAGTCGGAGTGGCGCGCGACTGTTGCAACAACAAAACAAAAAAACAGAAAGCAAGCAAATAGACCAATACTCAGCGAAATCAAGAAGTTGCAGTCGAATTTGAGCCCAAAATGCCTGCCTAACAAACAGGAAGAAAGGGGAATTTATCGTTTTCTACCATTTTATACGAATGTAAACCTAAGGTCTGAACAACAATTAGCTTACGATCAATTCGATGGGATACCAATTTTAACATTACGTATCTCTGGAAACATCTTGTTTTTGTTTGTTTGATTTTCACTTTATTTTGACATTTCCCGTGTTAATTGGACACCAAAAACTACATATAGAGTCAAAATATACCTCCAGTGTAATTGTACCCAGGAATTGTACTAATTTTTTCACATCAAAATGAAATTATGATTGATTATATTGTGGAATGAAATGGTGCTAATAATGCCCCATTTGGGCCTATAGAAAGCCCTAAATCCAACAGCTTCAGGGGGCTTCGCCCCTGGACCCCAACGATTTTCGGCTCGGTCGCTACGCTCCTTCGTAGCACAATCGACCATACAGGGTGGCACTTCAACTACAAATTATTTTCGTTTTGGCACTTCTAATAAACTAGTTGAGAAGGCCTGGTTTAAATTCCTATAGCGTAGAGGCATTTTGAGAGAAACAGATTGTTTGGACTGGCAAAATGGAAGCAGACTAACAAGGATCACATTTTCTCTGAAGTACAACTCACATGTACACATAGCAGACTTTGTTATGCTCTTGGTGGGGATGACTACATTATATTTTAACCTTGATTTTCATATATTGTTTTGCTCATTAGTAATCTGTAACCTTCCACTTGCTACCAAATTCATATCAATATTTCATTTTATTTTTGTCTGAGCACACCGTCTAAGTTTACTTTGATTTTGTGAAAATGTATTTATTATCATTAAGATGCTTTAAAGCAGTGTGTATCAATCTCCATTATTTGTCTTTGTTTCAGCATTGTTGGATTATCCTGACCCAGAATTAATCATTCAGTTTGGACGGGTGAATAGTCTACTTGGGTACTCGCCATGGAAAATCAGAGTTACTGAAATATTGTAAGTATCGTGTCACGATTATCTTCCCAGTGTTGCCACCAGTTGAGGCTGGAGTAATTATACTAATGTGGCTAACTGTTTTCTTGCCAAAAAACTTGATAATTTCAGTCTGAAAAGAAATTACTTTTGATATCAATCAGAATTCTGTAAAAGAAAAAAGGAGAAAAAAGAAAGAAAGAAAGATGAAACAACAGGATGCACCTGTTGTTCAAAATTGTATTTTACTAGTTTGGTACAATAGCAGGAGAAGGAGGCAATCTGTGGATACTTTTTCCAACAAAAATAACCATACTTTTCAGGCGCGGATCTAGCTTTTTGCCGTTTTACTGTTTTACTTTTTTCTTCTTCTTTTTTCCCCTTTTTTCCCTTCTTTTCCCCCCCTTTTTTTCACTTGACCACCCAAGGGGGGGGGGGGGGGTTTAAACCGCCGAAACCCCCCCCCCCCTCAAACCGCCCCTGCTTTTTAGGTAAATAATCATAGTTCTTTAGTGCAGTCTGCAGATTTCCCCGCAATACTGCGATGGAACATTCATTATTAAGGCTATAAAACTTCTGGTTGTCAGAATGGCATCAATTTGGCACTTATTTTAAGGTGATATGATGGAGCGGCTCTTCCAAATTAAAGTGTTTTGGAGTAGCTCTACATGATGAAGACCTAATTTCTCTATTCATTTCATAGCGTTACCCAATTTTGGGGAATAAATAACTTGCATCAGAGAAAAATGAGGACTAATTCTTGTCTTCTCATGTTTCTCCCTCTCTCAGGTCTGTGCCAACGCATCATAGCATCAATTACCAAAGCTTCGTCAATGTACTTCAATCCTATTCCAAAACACAGCAGAGATTCGGCAAGTAGAAAAAGGAATCTCCAGTTCTCCCTCAAAAGAATTATTGTCCATGAAATACCTTAATATATATATTTTTGGAATACTATGTAAATTTAAACTTTTGTAAGTTAAAACTAGATAATAATTTGGAGTTGCTTGGTTATGTCTGCATATGAAATGGTTGTTCTGTGACTCTGTCTATCATTTATATGGTATTGCCATATATGCACTATGCAGTGATTGTTGATTGTGATTTTTGTTGTTTTATGGTTTTGTACTATGACAACGATTTGGAATCTTTTAATTCTCTGCTCTGAATATGTATTAGCAGGGCCCTGTCTTACAAAGAGCTGATATTGATTGCAAATTATTTGAAATTAATATCAATCACAACTTTGTACATAAGAGATAGGAGATCGCAAACTTGCGATTGATCAGAGGACTTGTGATTGATTTGGATCAATCGCAACTCTTTGTATAAAGACAGGGCCCAGATGTCAGGTTATTTTAAAATCAGTTAATTCAAATGTACTGTACATTGTAAGTTCAGAAATGTGTTTATGTACATTTATGTATTGAACGATCATGAATTTTGCAAGTTTTGGGATTTGTGAAAGTTACTGCTGCCCAAAAATTAATCACAACATTTAATGTTTGTAATTTGAGAAAAAAGCTTTCATTTTCAATAAGTGAAAGTTTAATGTTGTGTACGTTTCTCTAGTCATTGTAATTGCTCTACCTTGAATGTTAAAATAAACTGCCTAATAAAATAGGTATTTGAAATGAATTACAGTTAAATTAGCAATATAGATCTACAAGTAATGATACCAAAATAATCTTAGCAACGAAACATCAAGGCATACAACTGTAGCTTTGAGTTTTAAACTTAAGTCATCAAAATCATATTCATTATGTTGGTTTTTGTATTGTTGTTTTACTTCACTCAAGTTATAACATCATTCAACACAACAAATAAATCCATAATTCTGAACATGTGTTCATGCCAGTGATGCATTATTGCTGAAGTATTGATATGATTTAGGAAAATGAAAATTTGAAAATATACCAAACGTGTAATTCTAGATACATGTAAGCTTGGCTGATACCAGTGATACCAGTGATCTGTTTATACGTGTACAGTATCGTAGTACTTATTTTATTCAGAAGGCCTTATATGAATATTTTACCTGATTTGAATGTAAAAAAAAGTAGATAATCAGAATGATTTTGCCAAGGAGTTAAGTCTCACCCACTTGGAATGTAGTCATGCTCTTCTGGGTAACTAGCATGCTATAAATGACAGAATTAGCAAGTTACTGCTATGATAGTGCTATTAAATTTAATAATAAATCAAATATTGTTTATTGTAATATTGAAAGACTCTTGCCATGCATACAATTTTAAGATGACTATTTAGGTCCCTCTTTAAAGGTGGGTACCAATAGAGAAAAAAAAAATGACCCTGTTGAGAACCCCCACACCCCCCCAATAAAAGGTTCAAACAACGTACGGTAATCTACCCTAAAATCTTGGATTTCTCAAATTTTATTCATTTGCCCCTCATTCCTGTCCTCGCCCCCTCCCAATAACAATGCTGTCTCTGCCGTTGCCTTTTAATGAATCACTACAATGTTTTAGTGATTGTGTCACCTTTGTATTACTCTTTTGTCAGTATTTGTAAGCGAGTCCTTCAGGTAAAAATTTATTTTTTAAATGACACCCATACATATGTTAATGTTTTGACACTGTTTAGTGTGGCTCTATTTGATTTATTGGACAGTCAAATACAGAAAATTTACCAAAACTAGTTGCCGGGCCATGGCACAAAAATATGCTGTGGTTGAAATTAAGAAGGCGTTATTGGTGCTACTGAAGTGGACAATTCACTCATTTGTTTATTTTGACTGTATTTCAAGCAATAACCTTTCTTTCTTTTGTCACTGTTCAAGGGAACCGTTCCTTCGCCACAGGCAAAGAAAAGAAATTTATACATTTTGCTTGCCCTGCAGGGTGACTGAAGATATTTTTCTTTCCAACACTGCTCATGCGGATATTCTATTTAGTATTTAGACTCATGCATGAACTCATTTTCTTTAGCTATCGTTGGAGCATTGTGCAATTAGAAAACTAGAGTGTAACCATTTCCATACCCCCATGTCCTTTTCATGTACATCGAACTAGCAATGCCATCAGACATGTATCCGGTTTTTTTTTTGTGACAAAATATGTGATGCAGTACTGGTAAAAAAATGTTGGGATCTCCTGGAAAAAACTGACTGAAAAAAGAACAATATTTATAATTTATAATACCAGCGAACTGAATTTTGATATAGTTTTGTTATGTTTTTTTTTAAACTTAAAAAAAAATAGTTTCTACAGTCTACCAATAGACAATTTCTATTATACATTGTATTACAATGTTTAATCAGATTATGCACACACCTGCACATTCTAGGATATGGATAATTGTAATTGAACTTGACATGGATATGGCAAAGATGATAACCATACTTACAAGGTAATAAGCCGTGCTTTACAGACATTCCATGAATAACGTTAACTGGTATTGAATAATTACCAGTCTTGTAAATGTATTTTGTTATTTCATAATATTAGTATTATTAATGAATAAATCAAGATCTGAAAATAATTTCCTGTCTTTTTTTAATTGTGAGGAATCAAAACTTAGAGGGGGGGGGGGGGTACAGATAGACAGTTTGGGAGACAGGGGGTAGTGGGAGAAAGAGATAAGGAGAGAGAATTGAGGACAGAGAGAGATAGAGAGAGAACAGAAAGCAGGAGTACAGAGAAAGAAAGAGAATCGAGGGCGAGATAAAAGTGATATCCTTCAAATATTGAGAATGTAAGATAGAGAGGGAGAGAGAGAGAGAGAAAGCTTAAAATCAAAACTAGCTCTTTCAGGTTGAAAAAGCATTCTCTCGAAAATGATACCAAAATATATCATAACTATAAACAAACTGCTGTTTGAAAAATTTGTAGTAATAGTAATAGAAGTAGAAGTAGTAGTAGTTATTTTTTGGTTCCATTAAAAATACAAATAATTCATACATATAATATTCTATGAATGTAATTTATACAGATAAAAAGAAACTAGAAACTAGTTATACAGATAAAAAGAAACTAGTTCTACAGGCCCGGTCACACAGCCCTCCACGGGCGTATCGCGGCCGAATCACGGCCAAAAATTTCTGCCCGTGAAGCAGACGCTGTTGGACGCTTTGAGGTCGCGATAAAGACGCGATACAGCCGTACTTTACCCGTCGTTACACGCGGTAAGAAATTCACACGCGGTTGGCCGCGCGAAAAAGTTTTGGGCTGCCCAAAAATTTAGACCGCGGGTAATCGCGGGCGGTACACGTGGTACACGTGGTACACACGCGGTAAGGACGCGATACAGACGCGGAACGAACGTGCTAGGACGTGCTACGGCCGCGGTTAAGACGTGGTTACACGCGGAATTGGACGCGAAATTTTAGCGGGTAATCGCGGGTAGAGCACGGTCATAGCACGTTTGTTCCGCGTCTGTACCGCGTTGTTATCACGTGCATTAGCGTGTGTACCGCGTGTAAGCGTTGTAGGCCGCGGTACCGCCGCGCTTCACCCGCGATAAGGACGCGGAACAGTCGCCGGCGTCTGTTCCGCGGGCACACCACGAGTAAACCGCGGGTAAGCCAATTTTGCACATTTTCCACCACGGGCAACCGCGGGCAAAAAAAATCGCGAAATTTTACCCGCGATACAGACGCGAAAGGCTGTGTGACCGGGCCTTAAAGTACGATTTGTAATCTCTCTATCAATATCGGGGATTGTGTACGCGCGTGCATGCTAGTACAGTGCAGTGAGATTAGTGACGTCATACCAGCTCTTTCCATGCCCTGTAATGCCCAAGTTACTATTACCTCACGGTACGCGCACGGGCAGAAGACTAGTGACGTTAGCTGTCATTTACAAAGAGGTCATTTACACCGCGCAATGCCAAAGTCATTATTACGTCACCGATTAGCGCTCCTCTGGATGCGCGCATATGACGTAATCACCTTACCCACCGCAAACATTGGATTCGCTTGTACACACGCTATAGAAACTTAAACCTGTCGGCTGTCAGATGCAAATTTCTACGGAAAAATCAGAAAAACTCTAAGAAACTGATATTTGCCTAGCCGAAATTTCGAAAGAGAGTAAAGAAGTGTATTTTACAGACCATCATGGACAGGCGAGGACACGATGGAAGAATGGACCCGACTGGGTCGGGCCAGAATCTAGGAAATGACGATCTTAGTTTCCCACTCATCAAGAAGCGCTCCAAGTTCAGGCGTCAGCCACCAAAGCGCTTTGTGGATACCGAGAAGGACATTGAAAGTAGTAAGTTGATATGATGTATTTTTTTTTTATATTCTTAAATTTTTGGAAAATCAGTTACTTCACATCTAAGCAAGATAATTATTTAATTGATATAGACCTAGAATTTTTATCGTGACTTAATGAATTGTGAAATATGTATGAAGCATATATGTTATGACATTTTGTTTGATATATGGCGTGAGAGAGAAAAAGAGAGAGAGAGTAATACATGGGAGCATCGGAGAGAGAGAGAGAGAGATTGATTGATTTTTATTCGACAAGCTTCCAACATACAACAATATACAATAATAACAGATCAAAAAAAAGTCAGCTTGAACAGGATAACCCACGAAAGCTCGAGAGCTTATTTCCAGTGGGGTCCCTTACAGACATGTATAAAATTAATAAGTTAAAATAGTAATATTTACAGACAGATAAGAAAATTAAAAGAACTACTTATTAAAGATAATAATAATAATAACAACATTAAACTGATGATAGAAATGATATTAAGTACAAGAAGAAAAAGAAGAAGGAGAAGAAGAAAAAGAGGAGAAGGAAGAAGAGGAAAATAATGATGAATTTGTAGAATTTCTATAACGTACGAAAACATAAGTATATACAACATGAAAAAGTATGAACCGACAGAGAGAGAAGGGGGAGGGGTGACAAATTGGGAAAATTGTTGAGAGATAGAGAATAGGTTTGTTGAAATAGGATTTCAATATGATGTTTGATAAGTTTGCATTAGGAATTATGTAACGCTCATGTTAATAGTAAAAGTAGGAATTAAGATTAATGGGCACATGCTGTTTTTAAATGCAGATGGACAGTTTTGGAAGTTAATTTCTGATAAATTTAATAATGTGTATTGGAGAAAGAAAATCCAACATGCTTCTATAGATAGGTAAGTTAGAATATAATATGATCACGCAAGTTACTAGATGGGTTTGAATGCACACCAATAATTGATGTTATTGTTTATCTTAATATCTTGTCAAAAAGTATACCTGTACATGTAGGTGATGTATTCCAGACTTTATTTTGCGAAGCATTAATGGTTAGGCTTTTTGTTGTGTTAGGGTTTTTGAACTTCGGATTAAGTGTATAGGGTTAGGTTTTGCATATTTTGTTGTAATAATCATATTATTGAATCGAGGGCCGGGGTGAAGTTAGCGGACCATTTTCCCGGGCTAGGCTGCGCGCACGCGCGCATATAGTTTTAGAAGCAGGTTAAGGTAGGCCTACTACATTTTTGTGGGGGGGGGGGGGGGGGGGGTGAGAGGGAATTGATTTTTTTTTCCCTCTTTTTTTTTTCTCGTTCAAACATGGAAAAAGCAAATGATTTTTGATGAGCCATATCCATTTCTGTTATGCTACTGCTGGTAAAAAAAAAAAAAAAAGGCTCTCTGTTGTCTGTTAACTTGACGAAAAATAATGGCGATGTCATTCGTCACCCCTATTTAAAAGTCCTACGTCAAGATCAGATTCATATGGAATTCAGGATTTAATTATTGGGCTTCAATATAATTTTTTTATCAGCCCGTCCAACCACACAGAGTACAGTCGAGCGATTACAAGGACCTTCTCCTTCTGCAAGTCACAGTGTACACCTTCCACCTTTGACTGGGAACGCCATTGTATCCCGAGGAAGCTCGAGCCCGGTCAGACTTACCGCCAGCTCGCCGAACCCGACCAACCCGACCAATAGCCATTTGATCCTGCCACCCATTGAACCCGTACGCCGGGTACCGACGCCACGGCCGCCCCAGACGCCCAACAACCGTCAGGGGAACTTCAGAGCTCGATTCACCCACAACGCGTACGAGGGTCGTGCAACATCAGGAACAACACAGGCTCATCCACCACAGAGTCATCCAATCAATGTGCTTAATCTCGAATATACATCACCGCCACCAGGTCAGAATGAGTAGATTTAGAGCCTAGAACTAACTTACTTAGATCTAGTCAGGACTGTCAACTTTGGGGAACTGCTTTGAGTTTGACTTTGAGTTTGACTGAGGGAGATCGTAGAATCTAATCGTAATTTTCTAGAGGATGCAATTTTTGTTTTTGGGCTTAACAGGAAAAAGGAGGGGGGGGGGGGGTGTTGAGTAAGAAAAAAAAATAAAAAAAATTGAAGCCTCTAAACCCCTAGGATCTTAAGGGGATTTTTTTCTCAAAACAAAGTCAAACAAAGCCCATTTTTTCCCATGATTTTCACGTCCCGTATGTAACCCCCTCAGTATATACTAGACGTAGATCTAGACCTAGACTAGATTCTAGTCATAATCCATGTTCAGATTTATGTTCATATTCATATTCAAAATATGCACCTCCTGATAATGTTATTCCTGGTCATCTACACGCATATCTACAATCTACATCATTTACACTGTATATTCATGTTGGTTTGCATACTTATTGATTAGATCTATATTGATTATCATATTCATTTCAAAGATCACAATGCTCGTACGAACAGCCGCACACGCACTTACACTGCATTCAGCCGTGAGGCAAACTCAGCCAGCCGCAATGCCAACTCGGCCAGTCGCAACAACACCAGTCGACTCGGTGGCAAAGCCAGCCAGATCAGCAACCTGCAAGGGAGTACCTCTGCCAAGAACAGAGATGATGCTCCAAACCCAAGCAGCAAGCGGACCTCGGCAGGACAGCCAGTGCCAGCAACCTATCAGCATCAGGCTTCGAGTAGTGATGGTGCACTGATGATCAAGGGAATTAAGAAACCATCCCCACTTTCAGGCGGTGTCTGCAACTCCAACGACCTGCGCCGTCATAGCACCGGGGGCAAGATGGTTCCCAAACTTGAGAAGACCAACCAGGGCCTGGTGGCTATTGATGAGAAACCACTTCTGGTGCTAAGTAAGTGTTCAATTGTCATTTCAATATGAAAGAAGTGTTATGTATGCGTCATTCCAAGCTTATTCTTACCAGGTTTTTGACAGCAACTCAACATAAAGAAATTACAAATGCCATATTATGCAGTTAAAGAAAAGTAGAGACAGGATGAGATACTGGTAGCTCTAGAGAGATGGAGAGAGAGAGAGTGTGATTGAAAGAGAATCTTGTCCTTGGATTTGTGAAACTATAGTATAAAACACAAATGTAGATTTAGGCATATTCATCATCATTTATCTAATCTGGTTCATCTCTCTTCTCGGACTCCCCAACAGAGCCTCCAGACAAACCCAAAAGCCGACAAAAAGGCTCACAAAAAAGGCCAACGAAACCCTCACTGAAGTCGCCGAGGAGGTCCTCAAAGCACCCAAGCAAGACTTCTCAAGCTGACGACAACTACGAACCCGACTTCCATCCTGAGAGTGACGAGGCCAAAACGGCAAACAACAGTCGTGCTTCATCCTCTAAGGCATCCAGTCGACCAACATCCTCAAAGGCTTCCAGTCAGGCACCATCCTCGAAGTCAGCTAGTCGACCACCCAGCAGCATCCACGAAGAGATAGAAGGCAGTGGACAGTACGACTACAGTGACGAAGTCTTCGAGACGTATGAGGATCCCGAGGCTGGGAGTCGCTCAGTCAGTGAAGTCAGTAGTATACCCGAAGAGCTGCCAGGCCAATCTCGACCTTACAACTACCAAGATGATGATGATCTTCCACTAGAAACCGACATTTCAGAAGAAATCGTCACTTCCGATGATCACGATGACGAGGACTACACATCTCCAACGAGCAGGTGCTAATTGTCTTTCTTGATCACTTTTCATATTTCATTTCTGGGGTTCACAAATGGGTTTCAAAATCTTGTTTAGGGCACAACATATTTGGTTTGAATGTTAGGGTCTTCTTTTTGGGGGTGGGGTATTGCAAATTATAGGGCTCAGTCTTGTACAAAGAAAGGTTAAAAAAAGAACAATCACAGCAATATGTGTAATGATGAAGTAGCTTTGGGCTCGATCTCATTTTCAACACTTAACTTTTTTTTAATATAAAAAACACTGCCATTGGACTCAATTTTTTTCTGGGATGGGAGGGGGGGGGGGGGGGGATTACATCAACAAAATACTTCATGCGTTTTCACTCATGAAAAAGAGAGAATAGATGTGACTTGACCTTCATCAAAAAGTGGTCACACACAAAGCACTTAAAGTTTAATCTTAAAATCAGGAAAAGAGAATTCTCTACAAATAACCAGAATTTATTCTCAAATTACAAATAATATCTTCCTTACTGGAATTTGGGAAGATACAGTAACTTGAGCAGAAAAAGAAGGAAACTAACATGTGATTTTTCACTAGATACAGCTGATCCACGTTTTGAGTTGGTGTTGTGACCTTGCCCCATTCGCACTTAGTTTTAAACTTCTTCAGCTTGAGGTGGCCTTAGAAGTTCTTCACCAACATGTTTGGTCTTCTGTTTAAAAATTATCCTTCACAATCTTCTCAATTAGATATCAAAGGTAACTTCACAGCATCAGCCAGATGCAAACAAACAAACTGCAAACTGATGTTTTGGGCTTTCATTCAAGCCCTCGTCAGTAGTCCTTAGAAATACCACCGACCAAACTTTCAAAGCAAATTACTTCAGGCTTGACTCTCTCAATGTCTTTATAAGATCAGAGGCTATTCTCACTCAACATCACTGGGAATTAGAGCATGTCTAATTTAAGTTTTATAAACAAACACACACCCTGGATTAAATGCGTACATCATATCCAAGTCGGGTATACCTCTCACTAGGCCTTCCTAAGATCAAAAGGCATTCCCAAGCAACATCAATGGGAATATTGTGAGGATACCTCATCAATAGTTCTTGAAACACATGCACCTGAAAATAAACACCTAAAGCACATCAACTAGTGGCAATCCTCTCACAAGGCCTCCTGAAAATCTGGAGGCATCCCTAAACACCATCAATGGGATTTTGAGGAAGCCCCATCAGTTTTTTGTTGAAACCAAATCAAAACTAGGTATGTCTCTTAGTAACAGCCTTTTTAACATCAAAAGGTATTCCCAGTTTACATCCATGGGAATTAGAGAAAGACATCTAGTTCTAGAAACACCCATGTGGCACCTGGTATTGGAAACCTAAAGCATATCGACTGCAGGCAAGTCCCTCAATATTAACCTTCATAAGATCAGGAGGAATTCCCAATCAACATCAATTGGGTTTGAGGACGCCTTACAATTGCAGTACGTCGTAGTTCATACCTTTATTAAAACTGTAGGTATGTCTCTTGGGTTAGCCTTTATAACATCAAAAGGCATTCCCCATCAACATCAGTGGGAAACAGAGAAATAGTTCTAGAAACACCATTATAGCAACTGGCATTAAAAACCTAAAGCACATCAATTTCTGGCATGCCTCTCTCAAAGCCTTCATAACATTAGAAGGTATTCCAAAACAACATCAATCAGACTCTATGGGAATGCCTCATCACTTGAGGGCACATGCATCAGAAAGTAAACACCCAAATAAGTAAAGTAAAGTAAAACACATCAAATGCAGGAAATTCTCTCAATATAGGCCTTCATAAGATCAGAAGGTATTCCCTGTCAACATCAATGGGAATTGGAGAATGATTCCTAGTTTTAGAAAAACCCTTATGGTACCTAGAATTAAAATCCGAAAAACACATCAACTTTAGGCCTGCCTCTCACAAGGCCTTTATAAAATCAGAAGGCATTCCCAAATATTATCAATGGGAATTTGTGAGAGTGCTTCACCAAAATTCATTAGAAAACGGGCAACTCTCGTTTATAACTAAAGCAAATTACTGGCATTTCTTTCTTCATGCCCTTATAAGATCGAAGGGCATTCCATACCATCATTAGTAGGAAATTCAGCATGCCCAGTCCTAATTCTATCGTAAACCCACCCGCATACTTGCAGCAAGTCAGTTGCAGGCATGCCTTACATCAGGACCTTCAAAACATTCCTTAGTAACATTTCTAGGAATTTGAAGATGTCCTTTGTAGAAGTTAGTCATCAGCTTTCCAAAGACTTCTTTCCTCACATCTAGGAAGTCTGAACATAACTGCTGAGTAAGGTAGCTTGGATTTATAGCAAACTGTCAGTTTCCCAAAGTCTTCTTTTTCAACATCTAAGCAGGTTAGAGAAACTGGGCCCCCTTGGTACAATGCACTGTGTTGGCAGGCAAGTGACTTTGTTAGACTTCCTATTCACCTCAGGAAGTCTGAACAACAAGCTAGTTACATGGCACTGTTTGTTGGCAAGCAAACAGCTCCAAAGACTCCTCTCTTCTCCATCCTAGAGGGAGTGGGTATAATTCTAAGGCACCAAAATCTGCAGTTAAGCCGCCCATAAAGTTTGAAGCATTCTCTTGGGTTATATCACATGAGGCTAGAGCCTGATTGTAATCAGTAGTAAATTTTCTACAACAAGTCTGGTAGCCTCCTTGACAAATGGCAGTTAAGGAGTGCGATTGGATTGGCTGTTGGAAGTTTGCTACTGAGTATGGGAGTAGCAGTCAGTTGAAGGTCCTTGTAATATATGCTCCAGGAGGCTTCGTATATTATGGGCGAACCCAAAGAACATCTTGGGCTTGAAAATTGTAATGATTTATATGGGTCAGTTTGGAACCCTCTTTAGAGTTACATGGCATGAAGCTACAGACTGTTTGCAATCAGTAGTAGGTTTCCAGCAACCAATCAAAGAGTCTTCTTGACAAATGGCAGTTGAGAAATGCTATTGGATTGGTTGTTATCAGACTTGGTACTGAGTTTGGGAGTTGCAATTAGTTGAGGTTATATGCCATCAGCTCTAGGGGGCTTCCTTATTCATTGGCACCCCAAAGAACATCTTTGGCTAGAAAATTGTCAAGATTTCCATCGCTCAATTTTGAGTATGTCCTAGGGTAGAAAAGCCTTGGTAGAAGTTGGACATCGGCTTCCCAAAGACTTCTTTCCTAACATCTAGGAGTCTGAACATATCGAGTAAGGAAGCTTGGATTTATAGCAAACTGTCAGTTTCCCAAAGTCTTCTTTTTCAACATCTAAGCAGGTTAGAGAAACTGGCCCCACCCCCCCCTTAGTACAATGCACTGTGTTGGCAGGAAAGTGACTTTGCTAGACTTCCTATTCACCTCAGGAAGTCTGAACAACAAGCTGGGTACATGGCACTTATGTTGGCAAGCAAGCGGCTCCAAAGACTCCTCTCTTCTCCATCCTAGAGGGAGTGGGTATAATTCTAAGGCACCAAAATCTGCAGTTAAGCCGCCCATAAAGTTTGAAGCCTTCTCTTGAGTTATTTGCATGTAACCAGAGACTGATTGCTATCAGTAGTAAATTTTCAACAACCAATCTGGTAGCCTCCTTGACAAATGGCAGTTAAGGAGTGCGATTGGATTGGCTGTTAGTAGTTTGCTACTGAGTATGGGAGTAGCAGTCAGTTGAAGGTCCTTGTAATATATGCTCCAGGAGGCTTCGTATATTATGGGCGAACCCAAAGAACATCTTGGGCTTGAAAATTGTAATGATTTATATGGGTCAGTTTGGAACCCTCTTTAGAGTTACATGGCATGAAGCTACAGACTGATTGCAATCAGTAGTAGGTTTCCAGCAACCAATCAAAGAGCCTTCTTGACAAATGGCAGTTGAGAAATGCTATTGGATTGGTTGTTATCAGACTTGGTACTGAGTTTGGGAGTTGCAATTAGTTGAGGTTATATGCCATCAGCTCTAGGGGGCTTCCTTAGTTATTGGCACCCCAAAGGACATCTTCGGCTAGAAAATTGTCAAGATTTCCATCGCTCAATTTTGAGTATGTCCTCGGGTAGAAAAGCCTTGGTAGAAGTTGGACATTGGCTTCCCAAAGACTTCTTTCCTAACATCTAGGAAGTCTGAACATATCGAGTAAGAAAGCTTGGATTTATGGCAAACTGTCAGTTTCCCCAAAGTCTTCTTTTTCAACATCTAAGCAGGTTACAGAAACTGGCCCCCCACCCTTGGTACAATGCATTGTTTTGGCAGGAAAGTGACTTTGCTAGACTTCCTTTTCACCTCAGGAAGTCTGAACAACAAGCTGGGTACATGGCACTTATGTTGGCAAGCAAGCGTATCTAAAGACTCCTCTCTTCTCCATCCTAGAGGGAGTGGGTATAATTCTAAGGCACCAAAATCTGCAGTTAAGCCGCCCATAAAGTTTGAAGCCCTCTCTTGAGTTATTTGCATGTAACCAGAGACTGATTGCTATCAGTAGTAAATTTTCAACAACCAATCTGGTAGCCTCTTTGACAAATGACAGTTAAGGAGTGCGATTGGATTGGCTGTTAGTAGTTTGCTACTGAGTATGGGAGTAGCAGTCAGTTGAAGGTCCTTGTAATATGCTCCGGTAGGATTCGTATATTATGGGCAAACCCAAAGAACATCTTGGGCTAGATAATTGTAATGATTTGTACGGCTCAGTTTGGGACCCTCTTTAGAGTAATGCGGCATAAAGCTACAGACTGATTGCAATCGGTAGTCTGTTTCCAGCAACCAATAAAAGAGCCTTCTTGACAAATGGCAGTTGAGAAGCGCAATTTTTTGGTTGTTATCAGACTTGCTACTGAGTTTGGGAGATGCAATTAGTTGAGGTTTTTTGCTACTAGCTCTAGGGGGCTTCCTTATGTATTGGCACCCTAAAGAACATCTTTGGCTAAAAAATTGTCAAGGTTTCCATCGCTCAATTTGGAGTCCTCTAAAGATTTACATGGTATGAAACTACAGGCTGATTGCTATCAGTAGTAGGTTTCCAGCGACCAAATAGAGAGCCTTCTTGACAAATGGCAGTTGAGCAGTGTAGTTTGATTGGTTGTTGTCAGACTTGCTACTGAGTTTGGGAGTTGCAATTAGTTGAGGTTCTGTGCCATGATCTCTTGTGGGCCTCCTTATTGACGGGCACCTGAAAAACATCTTAGGCTGGAAAATTTCCAGATTCTGTGGCTTTATGTGAAGCCCTCACTAGAGTGAAGTTGCATGAAACCAGAGACTGATTGTAATCAGTAGTAAATTTTCAACAACCAATCTGGCAGCCTTCTTGACAAATGGCAGTTAAGGAGTGCGATTGGATTGGCTGTTGGAAGTTTGCTACTGAGTATGGGAGTAGCAGTCAGTTGAAGGTCCATGTAATAAGCTCCGGTAGGCTTTGTATTTCATGGGCACCCAAAGAACATCTTGGGCTTGAAAATTGTCATCATTTCGATTTAACAGTTTGTCCCAACTTTATAAAGTTCCTTTGTGCATTTGGTTACAGACATTTTCTTCTGTTTTTGTGAGTACATGTTGCATTTTCTTTTCTGCAAGCCAAGAAAACCAATCCTCTGAGCGTGGGTGCATACCAGACTTCGCTGGTTATGCTTTAGATAGCGCATGCTTCGGGGGATTCTGGCTGCAGAAAAGGATCTGGAACCTATCAGACATAGACGGTTTATTGCCTGTTTCCATTTGGTTACAGACATTTTCTTCTGTTTTTGTGAGTACATGTTGCATTTTCTTTTCTGCAAGCCAAGAAAACCAATCCTCTGAGCGTGGGTGCATACCAGACTTCGCTGGTTATGCTTTAGATAGCGCATGCTTCGGGGGATTCTGGCTGCAGAAAAGGATCTGGAACCTATCAGACATAGACGGTTTATTGCCTGTTTCCATTTGGTTACAGACATTTTCTTCTGTTTTTGTGAGTACATGTTGCATTTTCTTTTCTGCAAGCCAAGAAAACCAATCCTCGGAGCGTGGGTGCATACCAGACTTCGCTGGTTATGCTTTAGATAGCGCATGCTTCGGGGGATTCTGGCTGCAGAAAAGGATCTGGAACCTATCAGACATAGACGGTTTATTGCCTGTTTCCATTTGGTTACAGACATTTTCTTCTGTTTTTGTGAGTACATGTTGCATTTTCTTTTCTGCAAGCCAAGAAAACCAATCCTCGGAGCGTGGGTGCATACCAGACTTCGCTGGTTATGCTTTAGATAGCGCATGCTTCGGGGGATTCTGGCTGCAGAAAAGGATTTGGAACCTATCAGACATAGACAGTTTATTGCCTGTTTCCATTTGGTTACAGACATTTTCTTCTGTTTTTGTGAGTACATGTTGCATTTTCTTTTCTTCAAGCCAAGAAAACCAATCCTCTGAGTGTGGGTGCATACCAGACTTTGCTGGTTATGCTTTAGATAGCGCATGCTTCGGGGGATTCCGGCTGCGGAAAAGGATCTGGAACCTATCAAACATAGACGGTTAATTGCCTGTTTCCATTTTCGGGTAACATTCCTTCTCAGTAACCAGTTTCTCCTTTTCTGCAGTCAAGATTGTTTTTCCGGACAATTAACCAATCCTTTGACAATGTGGATCTTTATTCATGGCTGCATTAACGCTTTTTATAGCCTAAATTTCCGGGGATGGGTAATTGTCTGGAAAGATTCTTTTGACTGCAGAGGAGAAAAGATTAGGTTATATACATCGTGAGTGTATCCTAGTTTGCCAAACACTAGTCACCAACATCGACAGTGTTATTCCAGCTTGCCAAACACTAGTCACTAACATCGACAGTGTATCCTAGTTTTGCCAATCACTACTCACTTACATCGACAGTGTACCCTAGCTTGCCAGCACTAGTCACTTACATCGACAGTGTACCCTAGCTTGCCAATCACTAGTCACTAACATCGACAGTGTACCCTAGCTTGCCAAACACTAGTCACTAACATCGACAGTGTATCCTAGTTTGCAAAACACTTGTCACTCACATCGACAGTGTATTCTAGTTTGCCAACACTAGTCACTTACATTGACAGTGTTATCCTCGATTGCCAAACACTAGTCACTAACATCGACAGTGTTATCCTAGCTTGCCAAACACTAGTCACTAACATCGACAGTGTTATCCTAGCCTGCCAGCACTAGTCACTAACATCGACAGTGTTATCTTAGCCTGCTAGCCCTAGTCACTTACATCGACGGTGTACCCTAGCTTGCAAAATATAAGTCACTAACATCGACAGTGTACCCTAGCATGCCAATCACTAGTCACTAACATCGACAGTGTTATCCTAGCTTGCCAAACACTAGTCACTAACATCGACAGTGTACCCTAGCTTGCCAAACACTAGTCACTAACATCGACAGTGTTATCCTAGCTTGCCAAACACTAGTCACTAACATCGACAGTGTACCCTAGCTTGCCAAACACAAGTCACTAACATCGACAGTGTTATCCTAGCTTGCCAAACACTAGTCACTAACATCGACAGTGTTATTCTAGCTTGCCAAACACTAGTCACTAACATCGACAGTGTACCCTAGCTTGCCAAACACTAGTCACTAACATCGACAGTGTTATCCTAGCTTGCCAAACACTAGTCACTAACATCGACAGTGTACCCTAGCTTGCCAAACACTAGTCACTAACATCGACAGTGTTATCCTAGCTTGCCAAACACTAGTCACTAACATCGACAGTGTACCCTAGCTTGCCAAACACTAGTCACTAACATCGACAGTGTTATCCTAGCTTGCCAAACACTAGTCACTAACATCGACAGTGTACCCTAGCTTGCCAAACACTAGTCACTAACATCGACAGTGTTATCCTAGCTTGCCAAACACTAGTCACTAACATCGACAGTGTACCCTAGCTTGCCAAACACTAGTCACTCACATCGACAGTGTATCCTAGTTTGCCAACACTAGTCACTTACATTGACAGTGTTATCCTCGATTGCCAACACTAGTCACTACATCGACAGTGTTATTCCAGTTTGCCAAACACTAGTCACTAACATTGACAGTGTTATCATAGCCTGCCAAAACTTGTCACTAACATCGACAGTGTACACTAGCTTGCCAAACACTAGTCATCAACATCGACAGTGTTATTCTAGCTTGCCAACAATTGTCACTAACATCGACAGTGTACCATAGCTTGCCAAATACTAGTCACCAACATCGACAGTGTATCCTAGTTTGCCAAACACTAGTCACTAACATCGACAGTGTATCCTAGCTTGCCATCACTAGTCACTAACATCGACAGTGTTATCTTAGCCTGCCAGCACTAGTCACTAACATTGACAGTGTTATCTTAGCCTGCCAGCACTAGTCACTTACATCGACAGTGTATCGTAGTTTGCCAACACTAGTCACTAACATTGACAGTGTTATCCTAGCTTGCCAAACAGTAGTCACTTACTAGTACATCGACAGTGTACCCTAGCTTGCCAAACACTAGTCACCAACATCAACAGTGTACCATAGCTTGCTAAACACTAGTCACTAACATCGACAGTGTTATCCTAGCCTGACAAAACTTGTCACTAACATCGACAGTGTACTGTAGCTTGCCAAACACTAGTCATCAACATCGACAGTGTTATTCTAGCTTGACAATACTTGTCACTAACATCGACAGTGTACCATAGCTTGCTAAATACTAGTCACCAACATCGACAGTGTATCCTAGTTTGCCAAATACTAGTCACCAACATCGACAGTGTATCCTAGTTTGCCAAATACTAGTCACTAATATCGACAGTGTATCCTAGCTTGCCAACACTTGTCACTAACATTGACAGTGTTATCCTAGCTTGCCAACACAAGTCACAAACACTGAAAGTGTAATTCCAACTTGCCAACACTTGTCACTAACATCGACAGTGTTATCCCTGCTTGCCAATCACTAGTCACTAACACCAACAGTGTGCTTTAGGTTGCCAAATACTTGTCACCAACACCAAAAGTGTGCTTTAGGTTTCCAAACACCAGTCACCAACACCGACAGTGTGCCTTCGGTTTCCAAACACTAGTCACTAACACCGACAGTGTGCTATAGGCACCAACACTGAGATTGTACTTTAGGTTGCCCAACACTAGTCACCAACAGCAACAACAGTGTGTTTTAGGTTTCCAAACACTAGTCACCAACACTGACAGTGTGCTTTAGGTTTCCAAATACTAGTCACCAACACCGACAGTGTGCTTTAGGTTTCCAAACACTTGTCACCAACACCGACAGTGTGCTTTAGGTTTCCAAACACTACCAACAGTGTCCGTTAGGTTGCCAGACACTAGTCACCAACACCGACATTGTGCTTTAGGTTGCCAGACACTAGTCACCAACACCGACAGTGTGCTTTAGGTTTCCAAACACTTGTCACCAACACCGACAGTGTGCTTTAGATTGCCAAACACTAGTCACCAACACCGACAGTGTGCTTTAGGTTTCCAAACACTACCGACAGTGTGGTTTAGGTTTCCAAACACTTGTCACCAACACCGACAGTGTGCTTTAGGTTGCCAAACACTAGTCACCAACACCGACAGTGTGCTTTAGGTTTCCAAACACTTGTCACCAACACTGACAGTGTGCTTTAGGTTTCCAAACACTTGTCACCAACACCGACAGTCTGCTTTAGGTTTCCAAACACTTGTCACCAACACCGACAGTGTGCTTTAGGTTTCCAAACACTTGTCACCATCACCGACAGTGTGCTTTAGGTTTCCAAATACTAGTCGCCAACACCGACAGTGTGCTTTAGGTTGCCAAACACTAGTCACCAACACGGACAGTGTGCTTTAGGTTGCCAAACACTAGTCACCAACATCGACAGTGTGCTTTAGGTTTCCAAACACTAGTCACCAACACCGACAGTGTGCTTTAGGTTGCCAAACACTAGTCACCAACACGGACAGTGTGCTTTAGGTTGCCAAACACTAGTCACCAACACCGACAGTGTACTTTAGGTTGCCAAAAACTAGTCACCAACACCAACAGTGTTACCCTCAGGTGCTTACATCAATATCATTGACAGTGTGCTTCACTTGTCCTACCTTATTATAGTCTCAAGTCCAATATCTAGATCTCATATTCAAAAGATAGAAATAAAGCAATAAGAAGTAATAGTCCGACTATAATCGATGTTACTAGCTCATACCCAAAGTGCTGAACGATCAATCAACATCCTTGATCATGTCAGATTCTGACGTGACGGGTCCCTGTATGGTCAGTGACATAGACCATCACTATCATTGACCCATGTGCACCAACACATCAGTGGTGTTATCACAGGTCATGTCTAGGCATCCCTTGTCCATGCAGGTTATCACCAGTCATATGGTTGTCGATAAGCCAAGTAGATCTTTGGTTTTGACTTGTATGGGTTACTAGACACCTCACCAACAGTCTGGATCATCACCAACTCAAAACGTATATCAGATTCACCTAGGACCAACTTTGCCGGTTGGTCTTGGTTCTCGGTCAAGGCATTACGACATCAAAGTAATGCCAGCCACTTTTACCAATTTTTATTAAGATGGTTTGATTCTTCAAAGACATCAAACCCAACCTGACTAAGAGTCAAGAAAAATAGAAAAAACAAAAAACTTAAATCGAAAATCTTTTTGTTTTAAAGTGACAAAAACAGTGTCCATGTATTAAAAAATGTGAGTCCAATGCAAATAAATCATATTACTGGTATGTTTTAAAAGCATACTTCAAACAGTTGAAAAAACAATTCTCAAATTCAAATTAGCTATAGTAAATACATAATTCAGGGTTTAGGCTTTTAACTTCTTTAGGATTGGGTATAACTAAAATTTTACCAGCAGAATCATGATATCGAGTCCAAAGCTACATAATGCAAACTAGGGTTGGGTTTCAAATTGTCAATTTGGGAGGGGATGGGGGGTGGGGGGTTACGTTTACACAGGGTACCGGTACAGTGTAAAGTAAACTTTTGGGGAAATATCTAAACGACTGAGCCTTTCATCAAAATTGGGGAGGGGGTTTATAATATCAACCAAAATAATCGAACGGTATCGAGGAGCTGTTAGTTTTCCTGCTTAGGTGTAGTCGTCCTCAACCTTCAACATCTGCCCAGCGGTTCCATTGGTTGTGAGGAGAACTCCATTGCTGACAGTAACACCTTACCACAGCATGGAGTTAGAGATGACTCGTTAAGATCTGACGTCATCCTTGCATTCTCAACAACCACATCACCATCAGAACCGTAGCCGTGATCGATGGCCTTGAAACATCTTAGGCCATCCGGAGGACGCTCTGAGATTTCCATCTCTCTCTGGTTTGAGCGGAAGACTGCATCATCCCATAACCATCATCCATCCATATGAACCAATCCGTTTTGCAACCTGTTCTGTGAACCACCAGTACAACCAGCATCATCATCGAACCTACAACAATTGTGGATCCACACAACTCTGGATCCACACTGCATCGCCACCAAGCAAAAATCATTTCTGTGCAATTGCCAATTTGTGGCACAAAGTATATTTATCTATGAGAGAGAATATTTATCTATATTTATGTTTATCAGAGAAAAAAAAAATCCTATTTATATCTATCAAAGAGAGAAATTTATAGGGGTATTTATTATGTATTGAATTTCACAAGCTATTATGAAATAGTCTATCAAGAGATTTATTTATTACTGGAAAATCAAAAAATTATTTTAAAAAATGGGCAGATGAAAGTCATAAAGAAATTCAAATAGAATGCAGTAGAGCATAAGTTAGCATAATAAACCTGGACCTTAAGCACCACATGTGCTCACATACAACCTAGCACTCACTCCAAACAGTGATGTCAACCTAATTCACCCTGCAGTAGGAAAACAACTTACCGAAAAATCAACTGAAATCAATTTGTTATCAATATTGTAACGGAAAGCGAAGATAATGCCGCTTGAAATATATTATGCATTGCTCCTGCAAAAAATTATATACCAATTAAAAAAAAAAAAAAATTATATATCAATAAAAGCCAAAAAAACTTAATTTCTGTTTTGCAATGGTGTCTTTGTTGGTGTGTTTTGGATATATACAAGCATTAATGAGATGAATTATACTTTAACAGTACGATAGAGCTGATAAATAGCAGTTAGGGAGGGGGGGGGGGTGATTAAATGAGAGAGAGGGGGAGGGGAGGGGGAGATAAATCATAAAGTGTCTTAAGACACAGGGAACATAACAAATGAGATACAAAGAGAAAGGGGTGGTACAGAGAGAGAGAGATTGATGCCATGAGACTAGATGCGAACACATCATAACTGAGAGAAAGAGAGAGACACACAGAGGAATAGTCCGTTCGTTCTTTTTATACCCCACACACAGCGCGGTCTCTCCACTGATCGCGCAATCCCCAAATTTCCGTCCACACGAATTCGAGGTCCAGATTTAGAGGAATGGCTAGGTCTACTTTCAACGTTGAGGGTGTGTTATTTTATCAGCTGATTGGGTGCGCTAAACGAAAACGGTACAGAGGCTGG
Organism: Strongylocentrotus purpuratus; assembly: GCF_000002235.5. Classification (NCBI taxonomy): domain Eukaryota; kingdom Metazoa; phylum Echinodermata; class Echinoidea; order Camarodonta; family Strongylocentrotidae; genus Strongylocentrotus; species Strongylocentrotus purpuratus. The sequence continues at coordinate 13,082,017 of NW_022145607.1, forward strand.
ACTAAGGAAGGGGGTGACTGGAGAAAGAAATGGATCGACGGGGGAATAAAGAGACACAGAGGACGACAGTGAGAGATGAGAGAGAACATGATCCGTAATTGGCGAGCGTTTGAGAAAAGAGAGAGAGAGACAGACAGAAAGCAAGGGGCGATTGAAGAAAGAAAGGGATAGTGGAATAGGGCACATAGAGGAAAAGGAGGACGACAGTTCGAGAACGCAAGAGAAGAAGAGGTGGAGAGAGATGGAAAGAGAACATGATTCGTTGGCGACTGTTCGAGAAATGAGTGAGAGAGTTGGGTAGAGGGCAGACTGAAGGAATATAGGGGCAGGAAATTTAAAGAGAAACAAAGGAGGAGGAATACGACAGTGAGAAAGAGAGGGGAGAAAACGAAGACCCTTAATATTGACCCACCCCACGCCGCCAGCTCCGAAAGCGATCGAAAAGGAAGCATAATGTTCTAAGGTGGATTGACGATGAGCCGTCTATTGTTTTAACCGTATAATTTTTTTTTTGACACACACAAAACAGTAGGCATTACTTTAAAATGCAGGTCAATCAATTGTTTCTCTCATTTTCTGTTTAAAAAAAAAAAAAAACTTAAAGCTAAAGACCAGTTATGGTCATGCAATTGCATAGTGAAAGAAACGTTGTGAAATCGATCAGAAAAGGTTGATCATCTAGCATAGATGTACTGCAAGGTTCTGGAATCATCAAAATTATAAGAAATTTGGCCAAGTCTTCATAAAGTTAGAAACACTGTACACAGAAAGATGTATATGGGACTACACACACGTGCGCGACACGTGCATTTGTATCTCTTAACAGTCTATAGATGACTTTACCAAATATATCAATTAGTAGGCGGTTTCCCGTCAACATTTTTATCGTCATGTAATATTCAAAACATATTCTTTTACATGATTGGTTATAAAGAGCTTCCATTTCATTTTTTGAAATTGGGGCGCTTCCAATACTGGTCTTTACCTTTAATATCAACTTCCCCTTTAATCGGTTGTAGGTCGAGGCACTTGTTTCTAAAAATAGTCATCAACCTAATGTAGCTACAGTGAATTTGCATACAATGTTTCGCACACGTCATACCGCCCTTGCACTATTTGTATCGACAGGTAGATTTCAATGTTTACGTAAATAGTGGCATATATTTTCAGAAACCTGCCTCGACTATTATTTTATATGTAACAGGCCAGGGGCGTACGCAGAGGGGGGGGGGGGGGGGGGGGGGGGGGGGGGGGGGGGGGGGGGGGGGTTGGGGGTTCAATTAAACACCCCCCTTTGGTATTTTTATGTATGTAAACCCCCCTAAAAAAACCTAAACCCCCCCCCCCCCCTTTGGGTTTTTTTTAAATTTTTTTTATTTAAAAAAAAAAAAAAAAAAAAAAAAAAAAATTATACCCACGGCTAACCTAAATAAGGTGACCTTACCCCCTCCCCCCAACGAAGAAAAATGTCCAATTTTGAAATTTTGAGACCAAAAAAAAAAAAAAAGTGTCCGCTTACCCCCCCCCCCCCCCCCCCCCCCCCCCCCCCCCTACTGAGCGACTTTTCGGCCGGCGCGATTTTCAAATTTTCGGGAGCAAAATATTTTAAACCCCCCCCCCCCCTTGAAAAAATCCTGCGTACGCCCCTGGCTGGGGCCTGCGGGAAATACAGATGTGGCTCCCCCTCGGCCAACGAAACCCAATTATATCTCATTATTCATGTAGCACTGTGTCTAACCTTACTGTTATTCCTATATAATTTAAATAGAGTTATTAGATGATTGCAGATTCCATTTGATTGTGAGTACAAATTTTCGTACTGTTATAAATGATCAAAACTCTTACTCTTTCGCGAAAGAAAAGATGATATTCGGGCAAGTGGCGTCAGCCTGTTGGTCAGTTCGAGACAGTCCGATTCTGGGTTAATGGGTCATTAATGGTTTTGAGCTATTCTTACAGATTGAAGCATTGAAATTTATGCTTAGACCTTTTTGGAGCTCATGAATGCAACAATCTTCACGTATTTTGTTTTTCCCAATGTCTTACCATGAAGCAGGTATTTTCCCTTGCGGATTACAATGGAACCCAATTTGTGACCACTTGTAAAGAAAGACCACCTGTCTAAACAGGTCGTTCTGAGAAGTGTTCCCCTCTGAAATGCACAAAAGCTACATCTGCATGTGCATATAGATCACCTGCTTTTATACAGACCACATTTCTTGTCACCCTTGAGTAATCTTTATTTACAGATGTAATACTTACACTATGAACATGACTGACAATGAGAGCGGACAAAATATACAGTTCCTCAGGTAGACAAAGGAACATCCCTTACTGCTATTATGTAAAAATGTGTAGAACAGGTGTCACATGCATATTCACCTTTTTACATAATAGCTGTGAAGGGATGTTCCTTTGTCTACCTGAGGAACTGTATATTTTGTCCGCTCTCATTGTCAGTCATGTTCATAGTGTTATAAAGGAAATATTATCCTGCTGTCCCTCTTTCTAGCGCTCTGTAAAGTTTGCTACGACGATGTGGGTTGCTTTAGTCGAGTCTTTTTTACCTGCCATCATCGACACCCGGACTCGCCGGCCAAGATCGGCACGACGTTCACTCTCTTCACCCGCTCGACCGCCGGCGACGTCGGAGTTGGAGAGTCGATGGACAGGAAAATTCCGTCAACGATTACAGCGTCGAAGTTCGATGCGAGGAGGGGTACGAAGATTCTGATACACGGCTGGAAGGGAAGTATGGAGGGATACAGGTGGACTGGTATGAGGGACGCTCTGCTTTTGAGGGTACGTGGAAGACAAGAGAATATTATTTTAACAGAAGTTGTTATGAGAAATTGTAATACTGTCATGTGCAGAAGTAATACATTGCTTCCCCTCCATAATATATCCCCCCACTCTCTCTTTCTATCTCGCTATTTCTCCCTCACCCCTCTCCTTCCCCCTCTCTCTTGCTCTCTCTGTCTCTGTCGCTCTCTCTCTCTCTCTCTCTCCTCTTATTCCCACTCTCGATCTTCGTCCCTCTTCCTCTTCTCTTTCACCTCTAATATAATTTCTTTCTTGGTACCATCCTTTCCCACTCCCTCTTTAACTGCCAGTCTCTCCTTAATTCATTATTTTCCATTAATTTGAATTTATTTGTAGATATTCACGATCGCAAACTATATAAGTAATTAACTTTATCGGTTATTTCTATACCTTCTTTTACAACCAACAGAAATAAAGTTCGGATGACAAGAAGATGTGTCATAATCTTTATTTTTAACATTTAACAGTTGAAGCATCACAATCAGGCTATTGAATTTGCCTCTTATAGATTTTAAAAATAAATAATTTGCGATCTTGTGTAAAGTTTCCATGGTTGCGTCATGTGTTCTTTTTAAAGCAATACAGCCCTGAATGTTAATAAGGGCTGATATTTCGGTATTTTGACACTTTTCGCCACTTTTACCTTTATAAAAACACAAAGGAAGACGTCAACGTGATCATGGTCGACTGGTCTTTGGGTGCTCGAAGACAATACCCGACGTCGAGAGCCAACTCTCGCGTGGTCGGTCGCCAGGTCGCCAGGTTAATCGAAGCCCTCAATGTACACGGCGGGGCTCTTTATATCGACGTCCATATCATTGGGCACAGCTTGGGCGCCCACATTGGGGGCTACGCAGGGTCATCCACCCATGAAATGATCGGAAGAATATCAGGTACGTGATTTTTTTTAAAATTATTGTTATTATTTATTCGGCCAATCATAAAAGCACAATACAATTACATTTTGACAGATCATGCAATACATACGAAATACAAGAGGAAAAGGGAGGGAGCAGCGTGTGGGCCAGGGCTCACAAAAGTGAAATTCAACACTATTACCCGGAGGTATGTGAGCCCTCAATGTTGCTCCCAAATCAACTTAAATATAAACATAACATTGTCACATACATAATATTGCAAATTGTTTGAAAAAAAATCTTAACTCCTCCCTCCCTCCAAAAACTAAGACTAAAATGACACATTATTTTATTACATATCGCATATTCCTACAAATAAGGATATAATTCAGATGTACCAAGACAATTATAAATCATTATGATACAAGCAGCATTATATTAGAGTAATGAGGAATTAAACAGGAATCTGGTATCTTCAACAGGGTTGAGAAAATCACATAATGCATCTAGTAAAGACGCAGGATATAAAGCTTACGGTATGCAAGGGGCCTAGTATCAAAATGAAAGTGTATAAATGATGTAAAATACAAGTATAAAGAGAATATAAGTGTTATATAGGCCTGAAGAAAGAATGTCTATATTATCTGTGAGCCTATTAATATGTAATAAATAAGTAAGAGTAGTTATGTACAATACAATTGTTATATGTATAATGTTTGTACATTAAATCAAGCAAAGAGTGGCGCCCCCCCTAAAAAGATAATAACAATGATAGTGGGCTTACCGACATTCTGTTAAAAAAATAAGATGCACCATCATCATGACAATGACGCATTATTACGTTATCTCAACATGATTTCTGTAGGAGTCAATAGCGCATTGATAATGCCCTTGAGTTGATTTTTCGGAAAACGGTTTGCATACCTGACTCTCAACATTTTGCCGGTCCGTTCGCGTCTTATTTTTTCGTACCACGGCGAGGCCAGGTTGAGCTCGCGAGGGAAACCTGCGCATGCGCACTCGCGAAGGAAACCAGCGCATGCGCACATGGAATCCGGTTGGGTGGTCAATAGGGTGAGAGTTATTATACAAATCAATCCTTCATCAACTCATCGTCAGCTCAATCGGTAAGGACAGCGTGTTACTAATAGCACTTTGACGTTGACTTGAGGGTTCAAATCTCAGTTTATTCAGTTTTTTTGCCAAAGCAATAAATAATCAAAGTCTGATTGTTTGTGACCGCTTACGTACGTAGCTTGTTATGTATGAAAATGAGTACATACTGGAATCTGGCCTCGCCGTGGTACGAAAAAATAAGACGCGGTCCGTTCATACCATTTTCTTTATAATAATAATAATAATGATAATAATATCGAATAATTAGGAGCGCTAAAAACAATAAGTACCATATAATAGCGCTTACAATGAAAAGAGGACAAAAAAGTACAGTACAGGGAGTATATCCCATAGATCATTGGGGAAAAGGGTGAGTTTATCAGGAAAGTACTGACATAGTCTAAGAACCTGTCCTGAAATAGTCACCCAATTAGACCCATGTAGCATTGGACCCTTAAAGAATCGTAACTGAGCATTATTTTTCTCAAGCCTATTCCGGTCCTTGCACGCTTCTTTCGCCCATAAGATGTACACTCTGGCGAAAGGTGTCTTGGATTCGATTACGTCTATATTAATAATATTTCCCCAAGAGCATTACGTGTATTCTAATTGTTTAGTACAATATACAAACTATTTTGAATATATGGCAGATCAAATATGGATCAAACAGTATTGGCAAAGTGACACAATTCCTTAAAATTGTGTTCATGCACTGTTCTCACTAATGTATTAGCAGCTGTACACTTGAGGTTCTTGTCTGGCATAAGGCGTACTTCCCACCGAGTTTGCAGGCCCAAGAAAGGGGGGGGGGGGGTATTTTTGTCATTTAATTTGCGCAGTGCTGAGTAAATGCCCTAAATTAGAAATATGATATTAATTGCGGGGGGGGGGCATATAGCTTGAATTACTTAAAGCTATTTTTACATTCCATTTTCTTGTTACGTAATTATGCAAATCTGTTTCCTGATGCAATAGAATACTAGTGAACTTCGCCTTTGTTGAAGCGGTACTCTCTAAAAAAAATCGAGTGATCACGGACGTCACTCCTCTGGAGAGTGAAAATGTAGTGAAAATAGAGTGAACATTCACTCTGTTCTTCTTAGAGAGCACTCTAAAATCAATCGATTTGCACTCCTAAATAAGTGATCACAGACGTCACTCCCAAGAAAGTGAAAATAGAGTGAAAATTCACTCTTTTTTTTAAAGAGAGTATTGCTAGTAGTATAGCATCCTCCGATGTCGGCGGCGCTCTCCACTTTGTATATCAATATGACAAACAGATGCTTCGGCCTCATACACGTAGGCCCCTATTGAAAGAAAATGGGAAATGGGGCCTTCATTAATTTGATATTAATTACTGACCCAATCTCTCCCCCGCCTTCTCTCTCTCTCTCTGTCTCTCTCTGTCTCTGTCTGTGTCTCTCCTCTTTCTCTCTCTCCCCTCTCTCTCTTTTTCTCTCTCTTTTCTCTCTCTCTTTTCTCTCTCTCTCTCTCTCTCTCTCTCTTTATATATATATATATATATATATATATATATATATATATATATATATATCTTTATACCAGGTTTGGACCCTGCAGGCCCAGGGTTTGGCGGGAAACGGGTGAGGAACTTCTGTCGTCTAGACAAATCCGATGCAACTTTTGTTGACGTCATACACACTGACGGTGAACTGATCGCAATGGGAGGGCTTGGGCTCATGGATGAGGTAACTATGGAAACTATTGTAAAAGATGTTCCTCTTTTTTGTGATTAAAGAAGGGGAAATCAGAAAAGGGCTACATGACGTTAAACGTAGGCCTACTCATTTCTAATCTAATTTGGTAGTACAGGGGTACTATCTCTACCCCCCCCCTCATTTTCGCCTACCCCCGCCTCCCACCCATCAACTCTCTTTATCTATATCTCTACCTCTGTCTCTGTCTGTCTGTCTCTCGGTCTCTCTCTCTGTCTCTCTCTTTCTCTTTTTCTTTCTTTTCCCCTCTTTCCTACTTTTCCACGTTTTACGCCTTCCCCCCCAAAAAACAAAAAAACAAAAAAAAACAAAAACCTTGGCGGTGGGCCAGGGGGCACATTATTTTCCGGGGAAAAAAAGAAGGATTTTCAGGATTTTTATTGACTTACCAACAGACCGACTTATTTTTTTGAGTCATTATTCAGGTCTCAAATTGAAAGGAATCTTTAGTGTATTCCCTGGGAATTTCAAGGGTAGAAACAAGGGCGGGTTGTGGTCTCCTAAGTTTGCCAGTATTTCCCTATATTCTCTGAACACTCAGTCGCTTCTTTGTCCTAAATCTTTTCACAGCTTGGCCACCAAGATTTCTACCCCAACGGAGGGACGGACATGCCCAATTGCTACTTCAGCATCATCTGCGACCATATGAAAGCCATTGCATACTACACCGAGAGCATCTCCAAAAGTACCCCATGCCGCTTCAGGCCCACCACTTGGGCACCTAAATGGGACAACTACAAGAAGGGAATACAAACCCGGGACTGTCGGAACATGGCTTGTCCCGATATGGGTTACACTGCAAGTCCCATTCATGACGAAGGCGTGTTTTATCTCAAAACAAATAAATATTATCCCTTCTGTCAAGGGTGATAGGCGATTTCAGGAAAATTACCACAAAATGGAAGTACGAAAGAAACAAACATCAAAACTCTTATGTACACTTTGTTTAAACGTTGTGATGAAGATCTGGGCCCTGTATTATAACGAGTTGATATCAATCGCAAATTATTTGCGATTGATATCAATCGCAGCTATGTACACAAGAGATAGGAGATTGCAAACTTGCGATTGATCGGAGGACTTACGATTGATTTGGATCAATCGCAACTCTTTGTAAGACGGACCCTGTAGATGCCTACTATTAAAATGATAAGAGATACATTATGTACATATAAAAGTAATTCCTACTTCTTTTCACCTTCGAATGTATCCACGGTCTCGCTCCGTTATTATTATCTGAACTCCTGGGACCCGTTTCACAAAGCCTTTTTTCAAAGACAAATGACAAAAATCAGTGACAAATCTGCTAATAGCCAATCAGAAGCAAGGATTTCAGTAGGTTATAACAAAAAAATGTCATTTGTCTCCGACGACAAGTTTTGTGAAACGCCCCCTGCATACATGTAAATACCAGGCAGTTTTCCCGTGCTCCCTTCGCTCCTCTCAAGGGCATCATGCTACCAACCCTTGGTGACAGAGCATTCACAACTCCTGCATCAAAACTATGGAATAATCTACCCAGATTCGCAACCAGCACTTTTTAAATGCCTTCCAAAAATATCACAAAAGCTCACCTCTTCTGATAATAACATTATTGTAAAGTGCTTTGAATATTGTTGTTATGATTATTACCATTGTTATCATTATTGCTATTATTATTTCTTCTTCTTATTATTATTTTTATTATCATTATTTTTTGTCTTCATTTTAATATGCCGTGAATTCCTATTGTTTTTTGCCTGTTTATATTATCATATTTTGCTGTTGCTGTTATCATAAGTTAAAGAGCTGCATGCACTTCAAGTGTACGCTTACGCTGCAGCTCTTCTGCATTTTGCTATGTCAATCGTTCCCAACATTTTGTTGAACAAATAATATTCAATGACGGTGATTCACCACTATGTACAAAATGTTCAGATTGTTACTGGTTATTATTGTATGAAAAATTGAGAAATCAATCAACCGAACCAAAATCAAATCAACTTATTATCATTATTATAACACAATGTTTTGTGTGTTTTTTCTGTTAAACTGCTACCTCAACATATTTCATTTAACCCATTGCTTACACTGGAACCGAGTGGCCCCTGTATTAAGCCTATAGTAATGAATACATTTAGTTGTCAATAGGTTAATGTGAAAATACAATTTTAAATATGTCAAGTGTATAGTCAGTGTATCTTTTGTAATAGTTGATCATTTTCTTCTTCTTTTTATCACCATTATCATTTTCTTTATGTTTTCCTTCGAGTCAGAGTTAGAGCCTCAACAGTAGAACAAAACCTGTGTGTAAGTAAAACCATTCAACCTAACTGACATTAAAAAATAAACATACAAAACTTTGGATACGTAAATTTGAATGATTTAGATGTAATTGAAAGTTGTTTCAAATTATAATTTAAACATATTTTCAGGGTAATAAGGATCAAAATAGAAACACGAAATTTATGAAAATCAAAAACAAAGGCATTGGTGAATGGATAAAATGAATAAATGAATAAATTGATAAATGACTGATGAATAAATTAATAAATTGATGAATGACTGATGAATAAATTAATGGATGGATGAATTGATGAATAAAAGAATGAATGTTGGAAAAGTGTAAAAATGTCATTCATATATGGATGCTTAATAATAATCTTAAGCTAAACGATAGTGAGCGTGCATTTTGGGTTATCGGAACTTCACAACAAATTTCAAAATAAGAGTTGGATCCTCCAATGTGAAACCCTTTGTTACAGCAAGGAATTTAGGAGTATACTTTGATACTAATTTGAACATGGAAACACAGTCATGTTAGAAATATATGCAAATCAACATACTATCTTCTATACAATCTCAGACGTATCCGCAGATATTTTGATCAAGAAAGTATGAAATTGGTTCGATATGCTCTCATCACAAGTAAGCTTGATTATTGTAATGGGTTGCTGTTTGGAATGCCTGATTCTCTGATATAGCTAGGTTACAAAGAGTCCGAAATGCATGCCCAGGTCGAAAAAACAGTTAGATACCAGTTGAACCAACTGGTACTGGTATCAGTTGATTCCAATTTGTGAACTGGATTCAATATGGATATTGGAATACTGGAATCAACTGGTAACCAATTGATTCCAGTTGGACCAGTTGTCAACTGGTACCAGTTGATTCCAGTTAAGTGAACTGGTTTCAATATGGAAATTGGTTTACTGGAATTAACTGGTAGCTGGTACCAGTTGATTCCAATTAGTTAACTGGATTCAATATGGATATTGGAATACTGGAATCAACTGGTAACCAATTGATTCCAGTTGGAATACCAGTTGTCAACTGGTACCAGTTGGATCCATTTTACCAATTTCCATATTGGAAACAAACAGTTGATCAATAACCAGTTGATTACCAGTAGCGACCAGCAATCAGTTGATAATCAATAATCAATATTGCTTAGCATCTGGCAACCAACTAAACCATATTTACTTAGACTCTTGCTAGACCCCATCACATAATCATTTGAGGCGCATTACATTTGAGTATAAGATTAATTAAGTACTAGCGAGCTAACATGCAAATTAATCATGAATATGCATTAGATACATTGAACTGGTTTTTCAACTGATATTTTACTGGTTTCAACCGGTAAATCAACTGGCAATCATGTACTGGTTTTCAACTGGTAAATCATCTGGTAATCATCTACAGGTTTCAACTGGTAATTCAAGTGGTAATCATGTATTGGTTTTCAAATGGTAAAGCAACTGGTAATCATGCATCTACTGGTTTCCAACTGGAATCAGCTGGTATCAAATACATGCCTGTATAATATAGTAGTCTGCTTCGGAATGCTTCGGAAATACTAGTTGAAAATAAATAAATGATTCCGTTGTCCGGGTATTTACCTGATGAAGCACCATCGCTGCGAAACTTCAATTTTCTTTTGTTCAGACGTTTCGAGGAATCATTTATGCATTCATTTTTAATTTGTCACGTCCGGATGTCACGTACACCCGACCTGGCTTTTATCGTCTCGAAATTGTGAAAACAAATTATGATTCTTACTGGATTCCAAGTGGGCCTATTGCAGTTATTTGAACCAGATAGATTTATCGCTTTGGTCTCAGACCACCTGGGCTATACATGCACGCAGAGTACAAGAAAAATAATCAGCAAATAGATTTTGAGGCCATTGAACAAATTGTAATAACAATGTAATGAAAACTCTAAAACCGTAGAGCAGGCATAAAATTTCGCGTCCCAAATCTCGGATACGTTGCAAGTTTTTGGCATAATGTAGATAATAAAGGAGCCACAGAAATATACATTTTCTAACGCTCGATTCCTTCGCTTTCACCGTCTTAGTGAATTAATTCCAGAGGGCACAGTCATGTACAATTTCATTGCTAAGTATTGTCGATTGTTGCTTTTAAAAAAAAAATGGCATACTATCTTAGGTCTCTATATAGGGTTGATTTAGTTGAAGAAACACGCAGGTTGATGTTTAATAAAACGATGAAATAAAAATGATAATATTTCATTTGTCCTGTCTTATTTAATAAACACTGGTACAGGGTAAAGGAGGATTAGAGAGAGGAAAAGAAAGAGAGAGAGAGAGAGAGAAAGAGAGAGAGAGAAAGGGGAGGAATAGAGGATGAGAGAGAGAGAGAGAGAGAGAAGAAAAAGTGAGCGAATAAAAAATTAGAAGGTTAATAATGTCCAATGTATTCAAAATATAGTTGTATGCCTATCTCCAACAAAACATTACAAATCAATTATTCGTTTACTATAAGGAAACAGAGGGGTCCACTAAAATAAAGCATTGCTTGTACAATTATTGTAGTCCCCTCAAATGATAGTTAGGAATAATGATAAATTAAATTAACAAAATCGTAACTACAAAAAGGAACTAAAATAGGAAATAAAGGGGAGACGAGAACTGGACAAGAGAGAGTATTTTAAGGCCAATAAATTATTGGAGAATACGGTCACAATACAAAAAGTATAATAGACAATGCCAAATAAGCAGGCGCGTAGCCACGGGGGGGCACGGGGGGGGGGGGGGGGCACGTGCCCCCCCTAAAATTTCCAGGATCGGTTAAAATTTTGGAGACCCCTTTTTTTGACCTCGATCGATTACATGTATGTGCCCCCCCCCCCCCAAACATCAAACTCTGGCTACGCGCCTGCAAATAAGAAGTAAGAGATCGGGGTACAGAAAATAATGCAAAAGGATGAGCTGCATGAGGGGTTGAGAAGAAGATGAGGAAGGAGAAATTGCGCATTAGAAAGGAGATATGCATGAGAGGGCACAATATAGTTTATATTATGTAATTTTATTATGAGTCAGAATTCTGAAATCATGGACGCGTATACGTCACCACGATTCGTAGTCGGCCGGGTTTCTTCTCCGACAAGAATCATCTTGCCATCTGTTCGATAATTCAGTTCATATGACAATAAGGGATCTTAATCAGAAATATTTTTTGTACTGGCTGACATTTTCATTTACATTTTCATTTTCTTTATGGTTAAGGCATAGTTTCGTGAAACCGTCTTAAGTACAAGATCACCGACATTCCTCTCAGAGCTCCTCGTTTTCTGTCACCTTCTCTTTCTCCCTCACTCTTCATTTCTGTTCTACTCCATGCGACTCCTCCCTCTCTCTCTCTCTCTCTTTCTCTCTCTCTCTCTCATTTGTTCTTTTCTGTGTTTTTTCCTCATACTCCATTTCTAGGAGAGAAGGGGTGAATGTTCAGAGCACTTTTATTTCATGCATTCTGTGCTTTGTCGAGATTCAATTTTTAATGTCCGTTTTCAAAGTTACATGTCAGTTTTATTATTATTATTATCATTATTGTTGTATTTTCTTTGTATCCCCGAGTGTATTTATATATTGTTTGTGTTGCTTGTATATGTATGTCACTCGCCAGTGGAGGACGAATTTCTGTATTTTTAAATCAGATGTTAAATTATCTTGAATTTAAACGCATGTTAATGACAACACAGATGTCGGTGAATTTGTAATTACGACAATATTTCGTGAAACGCTGCCCTATATAGTCGTGAGGGCGAAAAATGGGGGGGGGGGGAAGGTCAAATGGAATTACTAGCATCTCCGAGTATGTATAGACCCACAGCAACGGGCCGTACAGACAAGATTGAACTTCATGTTCGTCGTAATAGTCTTCACAATACGACGATAATAATTATCGGGTATGTAACCGGGTGGTCCATGTTTCGATACCAAGTCAATGCACTAGTGCCGTTTATCCTCATTAACAAGTTCCTCGGAGAGGACTTAAAACCGCCGGTCCCCTGGCTGCTTACTTACAAGCATACACATGCTTTCTAAACAGTCAGATAAACACGAATCATAAAACCTTCGAGAAAAATAGAAAAGAAGGAACATAATTATGTTAATAAAGCATACACCATACAACGATTGAAGAAATATGATTGTACATGATTGTGTATAATAATGTTCGACAACTACAAGTAAAATAATTTTAAAACATCGCAGGATACTTAAAGTAAAACATGACAAAAGACAACATATGAGGTCATTATGAGGGAACTTAGTAAAGAGGCAGGGCCTGATTAGTCAGAAAATAAATTGCACCCATATTTTGAACTATAGAGAAAATCGGAAAGTAGAAAATGTTGGTATTATAATTTTTCCCGAGTCGAGCAATCTCCCTTCTCTCTCATTCTCTCTCTCTCTCTCTCTCTCTCTCTCTCTCTCTCTCTCTCTCTCTCTCTCTCTCTCAGTGAGAGATCTTACACGGTCTAGAAGACTTGGTCATTTTATCAGCGCACCCTTATGGCATTATCGCATCAACATTATTTAAGTAGGCCGACTCTTTGGTCTGTATTGTACTATGGTCTTTGAAATTTACAATCCTGACAATGGAATTCCTTGGGGAGACACGCGAATTAATTTATGAGCATCCAAATATATTCGTCAGTAAAATCATTCCTGTTCATGGCATTTCCATTTTTGTTACCCGCCCAATCAATTTAATTTAGGGCCAAAAAAAAAATCGTTGACGTATAATGAAGTCGTAACATTTCGATTTCGAATTTCCTGCCTTGAATTTCGAGGACCGTGCATTCAAATTAACACAATATACCCGAGGAGCCTGTTTTGGCTTTCATTTTCATTTTGGGAAATTCAATTTATCGTTTCATTCATTAAATTTTAGTTTCATGGATTTCGTATGTTTGTATGTGTTGTGTAGTGTAGTGTAGTGTAGTGTAGTGAGGTGAAGTGTAGTGTATAGTGCGTGTTTGTGTTTTGTCTCTCTATATATATGCCTTTTCGTGTATAGATACATACTTGCAAAGGCTTAATGAGCTATCTTTGATCCGTATATTTACAAATAACAGTTAAACCCGAGTTTTTCCCGACCCTTTGTCTAAAATCCCGTCTAACAAAAGGGAATCTGGAAAAAGGAAGAAAAAAACTTCCTTTGTTAAACCCGATTTTGTACAAAAGCGTAAACACAAATGTTAGCAGAATACCAGAGCATTTGTGTTTATGATGGGATTTCTTGTTGTCTCCTAAATCGATTCCTAAGGCGATTTCAAAACTTTTACATTTTTAACGATAATTACACTGACAGTATATTATGATTGTTAAATTTCTTGTTTATTTCCATCAGTGTTCTTATATATTCTGGATTGTCTGTTTTAAACCAAATGCATGACCTTTTTGCATGTTTCTATCATTATTATTATGTTTAACTGACATGTAATAGACGGATGCTTATATCTAATGCACGGAGTTAAAACATGTTTGCCCTTTCATGAATTCATATGACTGAAGAAAAGCCGACGAAGCAATCGGCATCTGATTTCAAATGTCCATTTCTAAAATTTAATGCTCCTATTGTTGAAATGTGAATGACTCGTCTGAAACATTTGTTGCAAAAATAATGAATTCGAACGAGGGAACTTATTTCGAATCTCTTAAATTGAATGCTCTTTATGTTAATTCAATAGACTCATTTAAATATTTCGTAAAAATTCGTCAAAACGAGAAAAAAATTGAATGGAATGACCATTCGTTAAATCGTATGTTCCTTATTTAAATTGAAATGAGTCAATTGAAGAGCTTGTTGCATGAATAACTATGGTGGCCCTGAAGGGACATCGCGAATAGACTAAATCGCGAAAAATTGGCGATAAAATTGACGATATCGTCGATTTTATCGCCAATTTTTCACGACGAAATTCACGATAATATTATCGTCAATTTCGTCGTGAAAAATTGGCGATGTCCCTTCAGGGCCACCATACTATCTTGTCAAACATAAAATACAAATAGTCTAGATCTAGAGCATAATATGAAGTTAAACCTACCATTTTCACAGAAATCATCGTAAAAACGTCTCGTCATAATAATCGTCTTCAATCAAGCTAGGGTTGGTTATGTTTACGAAGCGCTCGCCAGGAGAGTGCACGATAGAGTACACGATAAAATGGACGAATATCGTGAATTTTATCGTGAACTTTATCGTGAACTTTTCACGAAAAAATTGACGATATGGTGTTATCGTGAACTTTATCGTGAACTTTATCGTGAACTTTTCACGAAAAAAATTGACGATATCGTCAATTTCGTGAAATTCTTCGTGAAAAATATGCGATAAAATTGACGATATCGTGAATTTTATCGCATATTTTTAACGATTTAGTCTATTCGCGATGTCCCTTCAGGGCCACCATACATTTAGCCTGACGGTAGTGAAGTAAGAGAAGATGAAAACACAGGCACTGAAAATGTGTGAGATGTCATGGGACATCGTCTGCTTGTGCGAATCATGTCCATACTGTGATCTCACACATCTCAGCAGCTTTCGGAGAGCTCTTCAGGTGCTATGCCGGAGCTGTATTTAAGCGTTTTATAATTTATAATAATCATTAATTCAAATGTTTCCAAGCATTGAATTTTGATAACCTTGTCGAATCAAAGTTTCAACCTTGCAATAATGAAAATAAAGTTAGTTTTTAAAATCAATGAGTATCCACTTTAAGTCGACACATCGAACATTGTTAGATGCTTATTTAGTCTTTTTACTAATTTTTTTCTTTTTCTGTTTGAATGTTAGGAGTAAAAATGGTCTTCTCGGGTCACCAGCACCAGAATGATGGTGGATTCTACAAGGGATTGGAGAGGTTGTGACCTCTGCGATGGGCTGGCAACAGAGGGCAACAGACACACCAGGCATCAGGATTGTAAAGGTCAAAGAAGAGGGTATCACACACCAGTATTATGAGATGGATGATATTCCAACTACAATAGACTTGAAAGAATAGATTGAAGGAAAACAGGGCAAAAGGGAGTTAGATGAAGAAAAATGAGGAGAGGAAGGGGGCAGAGAAGGTACAATTAGATATAGAGAGAGAGAGAGAAAAAAAAAAGAGAAGAAGAGAGAAAAAGATAGAAAGACAGATAGACAGCTAGATAAATATTATCAATCTCTTGTTGTGTCAGAATTCCCTTTCTCTTTAAATTGTGAACAGTGTGGCCAGATAGTTTGTCTTGCCAACTCCACATGAACAAGACTTTATTTTATTATTTTTCAACATGTTCATATCCCTTCATGTGATGATGCATTAATTAGTATGTCACTAGTAGGAGTACCTGGGGAGAACCAAACAAATGTGTTATGTTAGATGATCTTCATAATCATGTTTATATCACCATTTGAATATTCAGTGAACTGTGAATAATAATATGTTTTACACCAATGTAAGTAAATTGTTCCCATTTATTTGGAAAAAGTGAAATTTCTCTCTCTTTTCTTTAACAGCAAAGACACAACAAAGATACAAGACCAGCCAAAAACACTTAATTCTAAATTATTTTAAATGATGAAATAATACAGGATAGGACTGATTTAAAGCCTTGCTATGTAAAATGTGTAGTTCATTGAGGATCGTCTGTATGGTTTTCTTTTACCTCCAAGATTTGTACATTTCACATCAGATACTATATAATGTATTGTGTGCTTTTACTAATTATTTTTCATCCTTACCATGGGTCTTTCTTTTATCTTGTCTTGCATTGTTCTCCAATTCATTTCAGGTATTTTATTGTATAGTGCATATTTGATTTTATAGAAGTTATATTTGTGTATACGCTCATTAATCAGACTTAGACAGTATGTTAGGCCTAAAAAAAAAATGTCGTATTTCCCTTTAGATGCCAAAACATAGATCGGTCGGTCAGAATTTTTTTTTTAAAACTTTTTTTTCCTCCCTCTTTTGGCTGATATTTCTCAGCTTGAATGCTTTGATATTTTTTTTTCTCTAAAAAACGGTAAAAAAAAAAACTTTTTTAAAAAGCCGACCATAGATTTCAAGATTTAGGTAGTTCTTTGTTTAGAAAAAAATGTAGATACCGGTAGAAAGAAAGATTTTTTGCTCACGTATAAAAGGAATGATGTACCGGTAAGCAATACTGACTTATCTCATAAAGAATAATATGACACTAAAAATGCATCAGTGTATATTATGTGATTACATAACATATGAAACTCAGTACACATTTTTGCCTATTTTCTAAAATCGTTACAACTGATCCGGTGCAATAAATGACTTTTGATCAATATTTCATTTAAATATAATTTGTGAATTTTACCTTATTTCAGTCTTGTCTCATGTCAGTTTGATTTGTATGTATTGTGGATTTGCAGAGGTACTGCACAATTTTTATGATGGTGTTTCAACGAATGATCGATGAATATAAGTCTATGCATATAATTTGTTTAGACCTAAATGTTTGATTTATTTGTAAATGGATTGCTTTGTTTATATTGAACTTTATTAAGGGAATTTTATGGTTTTAAGAGAGTATTTATGAAGTATCCCAATAATTTTTATTTTGCGAATATATTGTTACTTTTAAAAAATCTGACAAAAAGAAATTTGTTTTGGTGTAAAAAAAAAAAAATTAATTACACTAACGAGTTGTGAATTTTTTAAATAATAAATTCAGAACTTGTTGATACAATGATCGTGCAAAATTTGTAAACGTAAGGATAAAGGATAAATAAATAGAAATTCATCTTACAAATGGCATTGTTTACATTTTACAATGCATGTTTTTTTTTTTATAGATGGCCATGTTAATTGTCATTTTACATGGTTGATCTTGCGGGGTCAATGCATTTTTAATTTTTTTTATATCTGTATTGGAGTTTTAGCATTATGGTAAGCTTTTGTTAGTTTACCGTGGGGGGGGGGGGGGGGGGGTACAGCATGTAATCCCTATGATTCACAGTGATCATGTCATAAACATTCATTAGCCTAATAGCGAGGGTTTGCTGGAGCATGAGGAAAATCATGTTATACAGCAACCACTCTCCGTATTTGATATTATAATTATGATGATGTAATGTACATGCATCGAAGCATATAAAGCGTGGCAGCATGAAAGATGTAGTTCATAATAAATTGCAATGCATTCTCATCAATCAAAATGTATTCAAGCAAGTGGAGAATTCTAATTAAATTCTAGGAAAGTGGTTGGACTGATTACGATGCCATTATCGAAATGATTATGACGCCTACGATAGAGAGCCCACTTAAAGAAACACCATAATATTAAAGAGTGAACCAGTAAAGTGATATACTGACAGTGGCGGATCCAAGGGGGACGTGCCCCCCCCGCCTCCCCCCCAAAAAAAATCACCTATATCACCTTATTAATCAATCATGATACCCCCCTCTATCTTTCACTCTCTGTCACCGATTTCAATCTTATTCCCTCTTTCCATGAACCTATTACGGATGGACATTCATCGTTTTCTTAACGAATTCATTGTGATTGTCTCCGTCAATGTCGTCTCAATAACATTCCGTACATGTTTCTTCCCTTTGGTCTCATCATGGTCGCCGGCAAAAAGCCGGGACAGAATCAATTTACAGATTTTGTATCTACAATGTATATCTGATTCTTGATATCCTGATTAATATACAATCAAGATAGTGATTTTACACATGTTAATCTACATGCGCAGAAGATAATTACTCGCCTAAATCATGGAAAATAGACGTGCAGTTCTGGCTTATAATCGGAAATTGTTGTTCCGTGTACTGTACATGTATTTTTTTTTTGAAAAACATGTTGATATTACCAGATAGAGGTTATTTTTGGATATTTTGGTTGTGATTTAAAATCCCGTTTCCCCCTATTTCCTCATAATATTCCAGAGTTACAACGCACAGGGCTGATACAGATCATGGCCTTCTAATTGTTTTATAAGGTCATAGGTGTGTGCGAAAGTTTGCGAATCAGTAATAATACATTTCATATCACCAAAATCGTCTGCTTTTCAACTTTGCTGCTCTCCATTGAGGACGCTTTTATTTAAGACACACTTTTACAGAGCACACCATCCAAACAAAACCCAAGAGAGGGAAACTGCTTCTTTGTCAATGACCGAAAATGCTTACGCAGTCGTTATTGTTAAAATAGCTGAATGTTCTCATTAAGATGCACATAATCAGAAGGCGGCGACTATGATTGGATCAAAGAAAGAATCACGTTGAATGTCCATCCGTATTAAGTCCATGCTCTTTCTAACTTTCCTCTCTTCCTTCCTTTCTTATTTGGAGAGGGTGGATGGGCTGTCTAGGCCTCCTGAATTCCTTTTACGTTTCGTTTGTTGTTTACATGCAGGTATCTTTTTCCATTTCCATTTTCGGAATTACGAACCCTATTTCATGTTCGGAATTATGAACCCCTATAGGTATGGGAAATTTGTGTTTCGGAATTATGAACCTTCGGGAAAACGAACCTTCGGGAAAACGAGTGCCCCCCTCCCCCCCTCCCAGTTCATCCCCCTTGCTGCATACCTGTTACACCATTCCTCCTCCTCCAATCCTTTTCTCTGTTGCTTTTTATCTCACTCTCCATTTTCTCTCCCATTTCAGTCTTTTAAATATTTTAAATCAGCATTTCAACTTATTTCCATTTTACTCAGGGACGTCGCTACAGGGGGGGGGGGGGGGGGGGGGGGGGGGGGGGGGGGGGGTGCGACATCCCACACCTGTCAGGATATTGTCGATAAAATTGCGCTGCTCTCAAGAAAAATGAATAAAAGGGGAGGGAAATTTTGTAATGCCTAAATCACCCTCCTTTTCACCGAAGAGGCTCCTGCAGTGACGTCATGTGCTATTGCGCGATACAGCTCCGAAACTGGGCTTTTCCTCAAGCGTTCTGAGTCGGTCATTTTTAAAGCTAGATTCCAGAATTATTGATGATTTCTAAGAAAAATCATTATCATGTTCGGAATCTCCGTCAAACTTTTCTGGAGTAGGGGAAGGCGGGCGGATTTTTTTAAAAGTTATTTTAATTTTTGTCTTAAAATTATTTCCCCCCATTTTTTGTTAATTAATTAATTTTTTATTTTTTCATTAAAAAAATAAAAGAATATAATATATATGTATATATATATATTTTTAAATATTTCGTGCCTGGCTAATATGCTGACTAAGTTGACGAAATAAATCGTATATTTATGTCGTCGAGGAAAATGATTATGTGCGCATACGCACGTATTGTAGATAGTGCATAGGAAAAATTATTTACTGAGCTTTCGGCCCCGGGTTTATGGGATTACATTTGTAGACCGTATTTGTCGGTGATCGGTGGCTAGTTTTGTTAGTAATTGGTGGCCCACCCCCCCCCCCACACACACACACACTGAAAAAATGTCTAGCGACACCCCTGCTTTCACTCCCATTGTTTTACATCGGAATCGGTATCACCCTCTCTCAATCTCTCATTCGTTCTCGACACCAGCACGTGAACATCAACAGGTAAATAAAGACTCAAGACACGGTTTATTTGTTGTTCAGCTACTGTTTGCTTCTCGTGGTTTTTTCTTTTTTTTCGTTACATGAACAACAATAACAACAATAACATATGTACAATAATATAACTTCATATAATACCCATGTGAGCAATTGTTTTGTTGATAAAGGATAAAGGATGAGTTTTGTCACATTGTTACCATTCCCATCTCATTGCATGTGTATAGACAAGCCATGGTGTGATTGTATCCCCAAACAAAAGATGACGCAGGAACGCCCGATCCGAGTCACGATCAGCCTCTACCATCCGTCGGTTAAAATGCACAAATTCGGCTAGTTGAGGAGAAAGAGGAGTGCGTGTGGGTGTGTGGCGGTGTTATGTCAGACATAGCACCACCACACACTCACTCACACTGCTATCTCTCTCCAACAAACCGAACAAGTGCAAGATAACTGACGAATGAAAGAAGCTGAAAGTTTCCCAAACCGAGCGCCTCCCATGTATCCTACGTCACCAATTGCTAGGAGATAAATCACTCCATGACTGCTCTACACACACGCAATCTGACGGGAGTGGTAACAATGTCACGAAATAATCCTTTACTCATTATAAATAATAATACAAATAATAATAATGAAACTAATATAATAATAACGATAATTAAATTTAATTAAGTATGTGGGATAAACTAAATTATACTATCATATAAATTATACTAACATGTAAATTATACTAACATATAAATTAATCAATAAAGAATAATTATAATTAGAGTACTATAATACTAAGCAATAATAGGTAGATACATATGATTTATTATGGTAAATAAAATAAAGCTATGAGAGACAATAGACACTATCATGACAAGGGCTTAATACCCTATAGATGTTAGAGTTCTTCTCATCTCAACCCAACAGACCCCTCTTACCAAATCATGGAGTTCGATGTCACTAGCACAGGCATCTTCAGGAAAGAGGAAGTAAACAGCTCTGCGTTTGGTCACAACCAGACGCATCAACAAAGATTTATCTAGTTGTGATCAAATGCAGAGTTTGTTCTTCTGCCATTCTGAAGGAGAAGCCTGTCCCAGAGATATCGGAGAACATGATTTGATCTTAAAGCTGTTTGGTTCAAATGAGAATGCAACCCAACGTAGTTAATATCAATAATAATATCAATGTTTATGACGATGATGATGATGATAATAATACTACTACTAATAATAACTAATATTAATTATAATAATCTTAACAATAATTATTTAAAGGATAATGGAATAATTATATTAAAATATTAATTATAATACTCTTAACAATAATAATAATTATTTAAAGGATAATGGAATAATTATATTAAAATATTAATTAAAATAATTTTAACAATAATAATAATTATATTAAAATATTAATTATGGTCTTAACAATGATAATAATTATTTAAAGGATAATGGAAAATAATAATAATAAAAGCAACAACAATAACAATGTAAATACTAATGATAACTAATAGTAATTATAATAATCTTAATTAAAATAAAACCATCATCATCATCGTCATAAAACACTATTAATAATAAAAGTTTCATCCCACTCAGCTAAAGGTAATGCACAGTGTCAGTATCAGCCACCAATTTGACGGGCAAATACAATTACACCCCTCCCTCCCTCCGCTCCTGGCTGGGGCCGAGGAGTAAGCTAAGTGAGGGACTATCATCGAGGCTCGTTGAATACCTCACCACCTATACTAGCTCAATCTTAAGGGAGATGCGGTGGATCCGCACTCGATCTACATGACATGACTACCTACAATGTCTAGAAATGAAAATGCAGCTTCCCGGCTTTGAGTAGCACAGACCATACTTTCAATGAGACATCAATTAACTATTGAATGAGATGGTCGTGTTTGCCTAGCCTTTGATCTCAAGCTGCTCACTTCAGATAACTGTTCACTACTTGACCCTAAGTTTTTAAAACCAATGACACTGTGCATTACCTTGAATCCCTATTAAAGTACGGTCAAACAGAAAATCTCCGGAAGGAGGGTTTCCCCTTGCCTAATCATGTTGCTGCTAAGAGGAAAACACAATTTAAAAAAAAAAATACATGTTTGAGACTTTGCAAGGATTATTGGGTATCCTTCCCCGATGACTTTCCCTCATCCTGTGTACCTCCAGCCTTCCAGTCACACTACCCCAGCCCACAATACATGATCCAACAACGGCCTGATTTTGGAAGAATATGCAAAGGGTCCCGGTGTGCAATATCTAACAATGTCAAATCTTCCTCATCAAGGTTCCAACTGCTCTTGAAAAGTGAAGAACCTTGATGAGGAAGATTAGCATGAACAAGAATTAAGACCAAACCCTTTGCCTTTTCTCCCGAGAACAGGTCGTGGTGAGATCATGTAGTATGCGCTGGGCCTCAAAACTCACACATCTTTCAG
Source organism: Strongylocentrotus purpuratus (assembly GCF_000002235.5). Taxonomy (NCBI): domain Eukaryota; kingdom Metazoa; phylum Echinodermata; class Echinoidea; order Camarodonta; family Strongylocentrotidae; genus Strongylocentrotus; species Strongylocentrotus purpuratus. Next base: position 13,104,795 of record NW_022145607.1, read on the forward strand.
ATTAACAGTGCGCCACATCTCCCTCTTTTTCTGCTCTGCTCCTCTAGGGTTGTCTCAATACCATTCATGAGCCGATGATGCAGAAGGTAATCTGCATTTGAAGCCATCAAAAGCTCTCCTGTATCATGCTTGTCACCTAAAACTGATCAGACTCAACCAAAAGGTTAGGCACTGCATGGATGATGCAGATTTCAAGGAACCAACATAGTAAAAGAGTCACGTAAAAACGCATTTGCCCCCTTTTTGCCCAATAAATTTGGTTCCCTAAAGTATGTGGCTCTAAACTAAACTAAACTATATAATAAAAAAAAATACACAGTACCCACCCCCACCCAAAAATGAAGAGAGAAAAAAAACTCTCATCTTCCTCTCTGTCCCCACCCCCGACTCCCTCCCTTTCCTCCTCTCTCCGTCTAAGTCCCTCATCCCCACCCCTCTCCTCTCCCTCTCCGTCCCCAATCCCCCGATCCCCTCCCTCCCCTCTTCTCTCCGTCTCAGTCGCCCACCCGATCCCCCTCTCCTCTCCCTCTCTGTCTCCCAGATCCCCTCCCTCCCCAATCTACTCTCCCCTTCTTTCACCTTTCCCCTCCCACTTCCCTCTCACCCCCTTTCCTCTCTCTCACCCTCTCCCTCCAACTGAAAATTTCGCGAATTTTTCCACATCCACAAGGCAGGAATAATTTTCCGCGCGTTCTTTGCAGTCTTTTTGAAACAAAGTTGGCGAAAATCGGGCATAAGTTGTAATGTGACTCATTTGGTGAATCAGATTGGTTTGGGCGACATTGAAACGCGACCCAAGAGCTTGGCTTTCTCTATTTACTGTTTCCAACAGTTCTTCAACTTTTTCCATGCGTGTGGCATAAAGGGTGCTGTTTTCTGCATACCTTAGGTTGTTCAGACTCCAGCCAGGACTTCTGTTAACAAACCATCAGTTGCTCTTCTCAATTGATGCAGTATAGAGAGAGGTTGAAATGAGATGGAGATGGTATACACCATTGCCTCCCTCGTCATTGTCCTAGGCATTGTCCTAACCAGTAACCGTCTCCTCTATAATTTAAGTGTGCTTCAATCATAAAGATCTTCATGAGCTGAATCAAATGGCATGGGATTCCCCATCGTCTATGTAGTCATGTCTCATCAAGCCTGCATAGGGATAAGATGGGATGGGGGCAGTGTACAGTATCACTTGAATCACTTCACTCCCGGGTAAAATCAGCCACTGACTCCTCTGCCAATGCAAAGATATGCTTGCTTCCACCATTTATGAGCTGGATCAAAATGACATTGTCTCACTAATCTCATCGTTTAGTGTGCCGGATGCTTGCAAAATCATCACGGGCTCCACAGCCTCTCCGAATCTAGCTTAATCTTTGTAGGAAGCTCAGGTTCAAGTAAAAAGCCTAGCTAGCGCCTCCCCCCCCCCATTGAATTATGTAGCAAATACTTCCTTGTATGGTGAATAGTCTGGTAGTTCATGCATTCAACCACATTACACAATCTTTGGCAGAGTGCTGAAGTTTTTCATTCTCTCCGGCCAGGATGTTGAGTGCTAAATCATTGCAGGATGTCCCTGATCACTATGTCATGCAATGTATGTATTATCTGTATTCCGTATTAAGCAGTCTTTCTTAGAACTCATTCCGGTAGGGCGTCAATACCAGAGTCTCCTGCCAAGCTGCATGTACTATCAACTTGAGATGTATACTCTAGGTGCCATCTATCGGGCTTTGACGATCATACTGTTTTTCATCCCTCAGACTCTAGCATTCTCTGTCGGCAGTACTTCCACGCTTCGAGGCTGTCGTATTTTCAGAGATGTGACTATGCTGAACTTTACAACGGTCCATTTACATTCATTATGAACAATTCAGTGAGGCTGCTTAAAAGAGTGTCCATACATTTCATATGCCAGTTCTGATGTTTTCCCTGAGGATTTGTCCCACCATCGGCTCTTATATGCAGGGTATCATCACAAAGAGAGGGTCTAAACTGGTTTGGTAGTCTGTTCCTAGTCCCTCACTTAGTCGGCTCTATATGTAGGATGTCATCACAAGGAAAGAGTTCAAATTGATTTGGCTGTCTGTCCCTAGTCCCTTACTCAGTCGGCTCTATGTGGTGGCGTGCATCACAAGGAAAGAGGTCAAATTGATTTGGTTGTCCGTTCCCAGTTCCTCACTCAGTCGGCTCTATGTGGCGTGTCATTACAAGGAAAGAGGCCAAACTGGTTTGGTTGTTGGGCCGTAATCCCTCATTCAGTCGGCTCTATGTGGCGTATCATCAAAAGGAAAAGGTTTAAACGGGTTTTGTTGTCCGTTCCTAGTTCCTCACTCGATTGGCTCTTATTGGTTTGGTTGTCCGTTCCTAATTTTCAGTCGGCTCTATGTGGCGTGCATCACAAGAAAAGAGTTCAAATTGATTTGGTTGTCTGTCCCTCACTCAGTCGGCTCTATGTGGCGTGTCATCACAAGGAAAGAGGTCAAATTGGTTTGGTTGTCCGTTCCTAATTCCTCACTCAGTCGGCTCTATGTGGCGTGTCATCACAAAGAGAGAGTCTAAGAGGCTGTTCACACCGCACTGAGATAGCGCGGTCTATCGTAGCACCCCCTTTTTTCTAGCGCGCGCTACACCGTGCAATCTCTCGTGGACCACCCCCGAGAGGTGCTCCAGTGGCACGCCGTTTTGGCTCGCCGTGGCTCGCTGTTGGGCGGACCGAAACGACGTTGTACCTTCCAAACCGCAGAGATAGCGCGGTCTAGCGGGCGCTATCTCTGCCGGTGTGAACAGCCTCTAAACTGGTTTAGTTGTCTGTCCCTAGTTCGATCCTCACTCGATCGGCCAAGAGGTGTGGTTGTCTGTTCCTAGTCCCTCACTCAGTCGGCTCTATGTGGCGTGCATCACAAGGAAAAGTCTAAACGGGTTTGGTTGTCCGTTCCTAATCCCTCACTCGATCGGTCGGCTCTATGTTGGATGTCATCACAAGGAAAGAGGTGAAATTGGTTTGGTCATCTGTCCCGTCGGCTCTATGTGGTGGCGTGCATCACAAGGAAAGAGGTCAAATTGATTTGGTTGTCCGTTCCCAGTTCCTCACTCAATCGGCTCTATGTGGCGTGTCATTACAAGGAAAGAGGCCAAACTGGTTTGGTTGTTGGGCCGTATTCCCTCATTCAGTCGGCTCTATGTGGCGTGTCACCAAAAGGAAAAGGTTTAAACGGGTTTTGTTGTCCGTTCCTAGTTCCTCACTCGATTGGCTCTTATTGGTTTGGTTGTCCGTTCCTAATTCCTCACTCAGTCGGCTCTATGTGGCGTGCATCACAAGAAAAGAGTTCAAATTGATTTGGTTGTCTGTCCCTCACTCAGTCGGCTCTATGTGGCGTGTCATCACAAGGAAAGAGGTCAAATTGGTTTGGTTGTCCGTTCCTAATTCCTCACTCAGTCGGCTCTATGTGGCGTGTCATCACAAAGAGAGAGTCTAAACTGGTTTAGTTGTCTGTCCCTAGTTCGATCCTCACTCGATCGGCCAAGAGGTGTGGTTGTCTGTTCCTAGTCCCTCACTCAGTCGGCTCTATGTGGCGTGCATCACAAGGAAAAAGTCTAAACGGGTTTGGTTGTCCGTTCCTAATCCCTCACTCGATCGGTCGGCTCTATGTTGGATGTCATCAAAAGGAAAGAGGTGAAATTGGTTTGGTCATCTGTCCCTATAGTCCCCCACTCAGTCGGCTCTATGTGGCGTGTCATAACGAGGAAAGAGGCCAAATTGGTTTGGTTGTCTGTCCCTAGTCCCTCACTCAGTCGGCTCTATGTGGCGTGCATCACAAGGAAAACGTCTAAACGGGCTTGGTTGTCCGTTCCTAATCCCTCACTCAGTCGGCTCTATGTTGGATGTCATCACAAGGAAAGAGGCCAAATTGGTTTGGTTTTCCGTTCCTAGTTCCCCACTCAGTCGGCTCTATGTGGCGTGTCATAACGAGGAAAGAGGCCAAATTGGTTTGGTTGTCTGTCCCTAGTCCCTCAATCGATCGGCTCTATGTAGAATGTCATCACAAGGAAAGAGGCCAAATTGGTGTGGTTGTCTGTCCCTAGTCCCTCACTCAGTCGGCTCTATGTGGCGTGCATCACAAGGAAAAAGTCTATACGGGTTGGGTTGTCCGTTCCTAATCCCTCACTTGGTCGGCTCTATGTTGGATGTCATCACAAGGAAAGAGGTGAAATTGGTTTGGTTGTCTGTCCCTAGTCCCTCACTCAGTCGTCTCTATGTAGGATGTCATCACAAGGAAAAGGTCTAAACGGGTTTGGTTGTCCGTTCCTAGTTCTTCACTCGGTTGGCTCTATGTAGAATGTCATCACAAGGAAAGAGGTAAAATTTGTTTTGTTGTCCATTCCTAGTTCCTCACTCAGTCGGCTCTATGACGGTGGCGTGTCATCACAAAGAGAGAGTCTAAACTGGCTTAGTTGTCTGTCCCTAGTCCCTCACTCAGATGGCTCTATGTAGGATGTCATCACAAGGAAAAGGTCTAAACGGGTTTGCTTGTCCGTTCCTAGTTCCCCACTCGATCGGCTCTATGTGGCGTGTCATAACGAGGAAAGAGGCCAAATTGGTTTGGTTGTCTGTCCCTAGTCCCTCACTCGATCGGCTCTATGTAGAATGTCATCAGTGGGTAAGAAATTCTCCCACACTTTTCTTAGAGAGACGATTAGTAAGCATGTAAATAGGGACTTTTAGATTTGCACGAAGACAAAGGTGGATTGCTACGATCGACGTCCTTTTAATGCACTGTCTTTGATGGACGTCACACGTATCAGTCCACGCAAATCTAAAAGTCTCTAATGATGGACCTGAGGACAACGAACCAGGCAGTCATTTATTCACTCCGGACATTAATAGACTTGTTTACTGAGCCGTAGATTTTGAAAGCTATTATATGTCGCACAGGCAACCAATGCATATTGAGTCCAAGAGGTTGTGTGTGAGTCCGAAGTGAAAACACAAGCCTTGCGGCACTGCTAGTCAAAGTCTTCCAGCTCGAAGACATGCCGCGGACACTATAATGATCTTAAGTCATAATTGCCTCAATGACCATTTATAATCAACTCTGATTATTAAGCACGTCGCTGGCTGTACTGTTTACGGTATTGCAGTATCAATTATGACACAAGGTGTGTTCAAAATTGGCCAGACATATACAACAACAAAAAATTAACAGGCGTGGCCCATCAATGCGTTTCATCTAGAATACAACAACAAAAGGGGAGAAAATAAATGTAGGCCATATCCATCAAGAAGCCAGCAAACAGAAAGGATATGACATCAATAAGACTCGCGAAGTTAAGGACACGGCAGGCCCGCCTTCTCTCCTTTTAAAAAACCAACGGGAATACCCTAAATATATACACACCATGCACAAAGGGAATGAATCTAGGACATTCTCTCAAAGCATACAAATATAAATATCTAATCATTAAAACCACTAGGATATTGAAGGGTGAAACCGACCCGCGCCCCCTCCTCCATGAAGAATCTAACTGACATACTGTAAGTAACTTACGCAAACAAGCCATCCCTTTAAAGTATGAATACCTCCCCTCCCACCTTACATCAGTCCACAAAGCCCCAAAATCCTAACTAATGTATGTAGAATACCATTTGGGAAATTTGACAATGTACAGCCATGCCGAAAATTGTCATGTTAGACCAATCATGACAGAAAGGATGTATTCTACATATTTTGGACCAACCCTTTAAAAAACCTTAAAATTAATGGCAAATGCTTTTAAACGTGACTTTCTTACTACCTTGATTCCATGAAATCTGCTTCTCATCCATCCAGTGTCGAAACCTGATGTTTGGGTCATCACAGTTCAGGTGACAAGCATGATCCAGGAGAACAGTTGATGGTTCCAAACACAGATTCCCTTCTACACCATCTTCCCATGAAATGGCAGGAGACGCCCCTGGAGGTTGGGAACAAGAAGAGAAAAATGTTTAGCCTGCTAACCCATGGATGTATGAGAGTGATATGCAGTGCGAATAAGGGGATGACCAGAGGTCAACATCCAAGAGGGTTTAGCCGGGGGAGAAAGAACCAGCGAAGCTCCGATTAAGAAAGTGAGGGGGAGGGGTAGAGAAATCTGATGTTAAAAGATCGTCATCGGGTTGCCTACTTCAGTTACTGGTGCACAATAATATTGCATCCCAAAGAAAGACTAAAGCACAGAAATAGATTAACCGAGAAGCCATGGACATGATATATCCCATCTCAAAACACAAGATTAGTGCTATTTTAGCCATGGCATTTCTCGTCGCATAAGGTGTGTTGTGCAAACTTGAACATTAATGGCCAAAGTGGCCAGCCCCCAGAACCTACTATATTTAAGACATATTTAAAAATGTATAAATAACTTCTGCTACTGGAGCCAGAAGCTAACATAATGTTTGACGTTTTAATGGATTTTTATTAAATTGTAACAGTAGTTACCTATAATAAAGTGCAAAACACTTTTATCAAAGGTCGCAGAAAAAAGAAAAAGTATTTTAGAATAAGAAATATGCGTATTGCTCATTTTTTACCATTACGAGTACATCCACCTGTATCATTCCAATGATAATGTATACTACGAAAATTGTTCTACCGTTTTGATGTCTGTTTTTTTTTTTTTTTTTTTTTGGGGGGGGGGGGGGGGTGGCAGTTTAACATTTACAAATGGGAAACTGAAAATTAGATATATGACCAAAGACATAGAATAACATTTTGGCTAGAAAGCCAACTTCCTGAAATGAAATTTTTGCCTTAATTGCAACAAGCACGTATCACCATTTGTATTTGAAGTAAGCAACCCTATGACTTGATATGAAACAAACATGAAAGAAAAGTGCCTTTCAGAAAGACCTGCAAAGAAAACAAGCCTCGATCCATTATCATTACGTTTTCCAGTGCAAAGTCCGAAATGTATCATATATCTGACTAATCAACCATGTTTAGAGATGTTTGACCTTTAATCTTTAATAGAGATTGAGGAGGAGGGGTAACTACTGAATACCAAAGTGTGAAAACAAGACAATATGTGTCATTTCATTCCCAGGCCTGTAAACTGCCCCTAGATTAGGAATCAGGAGTTTCAGGAGTTTCAGGAGTATTCTATCAAGGACTCTTCCCGCTCTCTCTAGCCAGAAGGAGCAAATTTAACGCCCTGCACTAAAGCCTCGATCAGATACCCGCGGCGGTTCTTTTATGACGCCGTAAGGTGCAATACGCTTCACAGTTCTGTATCTTATTAGACAGAGCTAAGTGAATTCATGAATCTGCGGAAATTTTGATATTGCGTCCATTATTAATCGATGAAGAATTCTAGCATCTTGTATAACAAATCAAAGGTTTTATAAGAGATAAAAAAAATGTTCAAAAATAATTCTTGGTCCTATCAATGTACTTTTTTAATTTTGAAAACAAATCAAAGTGTAAAAAGGGGGTATGTAACGCACGTAAAGCGTATAAGTCAAAATAATTAGTTTTTCTTGTATATAACAGAATGTTGATAATTTATTTCAAAACTATCAAGATCTTTTTCTTTATGATCCTGAAATGAATTTATATACAATTTGACTTGTTCAACATATATATATAAACAATGAAAATGACTGCTTGAAAAACACATAGTCTATAATTATATTCTCATTTTCACAAAATTAATTTTTTTTTAAAAATCGAAATCTACTGAAATTAATTCCCAGGTTGAATCTTTGCCTGAATGATGAATGAAATGCCACAGCCTGCCCCCAGCATGTGAAGATTTTATTCAGATGGCTTGGGCCCCTCCTTCAATCAAGCCCAAACCCCTAATCATTCCCCTATGATCGGACCAGCCATCCTCCACCTAGGTTATTAGAGCTAAGACCATCACAGTGACTACATTGACTACGACTGAAACAAGGACATGTGAAGCTATGCCTGTCGAATATCAGCACTGTAAACAGTGCACATACTAAGCAAGCACTTGCCTCACAAATCTTTATTTCAATAGATCATACGCTCACAAACATGACCATCATCAGCGGGGATTTGACATCGTTCTCTGCTTGTTCTCCGGCTCTAGGGGTGTCTCTGCCATTCCATGATCCAGTGGTAGAGAGGGGAACCTGCTTTTGAAGTCACCAGCGGCACTCAAGAATCATGCTTGTCACCTTAACTGATCAGACTCAAACAAAAGGTTAGGCACGGCATGGATGGTACAAATTTCAATGAACCAACGAGATAAGAAAGTCATGTGTAAAAGCATTTGCAACCCTTTCCCGTTTTACTCCCAATTTACTGCTGTAAAAATTCTACCCTATAACCTAAAAATAAAACGGGCTCACTTTTCTGATCCGTACAATAGCCCTCCCCCCGGAAATACCCTCACCGCTCTCTCCCCTCCTTCCCCTTCCCCTATTCCCATCTCTCACCCCTTCCCGCCCCCCAATAGAAAGAATGACATTACTTCAAAACATTTGGAAACCTACAGTACCAAGCCATCGTAAAGTATGAAACTTGAGTAATACTAAAGGGGACAAAGAAAATGGGACACAAGCATTGTGAAATGCATGCCTCTACAAACAGGTTGGAAGGGGCCAATAATATCTGTGGTGTATACGCAATCCATGGAGCACTATGACTATTTCCAGAGATGAAGTGAATCATTCAAAAGGCTTAAAACCCAAAATATGAATGATAAAAGGTAAACTATGTTCACACGAACAAAATAATACATAAAGACATTGTAGTGTCATTGAATATACGAAAAACTATGCAAAGGTCTACAGAAAGAAAACAAAAATAAAAACAAACAAACAAACCAGTGTATAATTGAGCGTGCTGTTCACCTATAGTTTAAGGGTAGAGCTGAGTATGCTCATCATTCACAGCTCACCATCCCCCAGCCAGGAACTACTGTATCTACACTGTCGAACCTCATGACCGATTACATAGAATAAAATCCGGAAATCATGCAAAAGACGAACGTGGTATACAATAGGGATACCCATTGAAAATATACACGATCAAACAATACAGACATGGTATTTCTGGTGTCTGTTTGTAGGAAAACCTGTGCATGAGACTTGGTCCCCCTTAATTTGGTGGGGCCAAAAAATAATAGTTTCTGACAGAACAAAACTCCACATGAATGAATGAAACAAAGCAACTGATTGGGCGAGCCGTTGAGCTGTCACCAGCATGAAGAGAATGACATGATGACACATAGCAAGCACCTTAAACTACAAACTAGCCCTACCGGGGAAAAAAAGAAGGAAAAAATACCTGATCTTGCTGTACCGTTCTCCAGCAATTTAAGGTACGAGACCAGCTAGAACATCATTCACAGGTGCTCTAGTAAGACAGGTTATACCCTATTTACTAGTTACAGCTAGCCCATGTATCATCCAACCTGATCTCCCATAACTCTCAAGGCACCCACAACTATCCATCACCCTGCACGTCGCTGGCTGTACTGTCTACGGCATTACAGTAACAATTGCGAGACAAGAAGTACTCAAAATTGGCCAGACTAAAAACTAACTAAACTAAATTCTGGTGAGCCTTTCGATTATTTTGTGAACAGTCAGTACCTGAAAAAACTAACCTCTTCACCAAAAATAGCAAGTGACTGGGTGCGCTGTTCACCTATAGTTTAAGGGGCGGGGCCCGGTAGGCTCATTATTCATAGGTCACCGTCTCCCAACTAAGAGTTAACTACTCTAAACTTTAAATAGCCCTACATAAAAAGAAGAAAAATAAAGTTTCTTACAGAACAAGGCTCTACATACATGAGAGAGGAAAAGAAATAAAGCTACTGCCTGGGTGTGCTATTCACCTACAGTTTAAAGGAGCGGGGCCAGGTAGGCTCATTATTCACAGGTCACCGCCTCTCAGCCAGTAATTAACTACCCTATATTCTAAGTAGCCTTACAAGAACAAAAAGACTAAAAAAGGTTTCTGACAGAAAAAAACTCCACATGAATAAATGAAACAAAACAACTGATTGGGCGAGCCGTTGAGCCGTCACGAGAATGAAGAGAATGGCATGATGACACATAGCAAGCACCTTAAACTACAAACTAGCCCTACCGTGAGAAAAAAGAAGGAAACAAAAAAGAAGGAAACGAAAGAAGGAAAAAATGCCTGATCTTGCTGCACCGTTCTCCAGCAATTTAAGGTACGAGACCGGCTAGAACATCATTCACAGGTGCTCTAGTAAGACAGGTTATACCCTATTTACTAGTTACAGCTAGCCCATGTATCATCCAACCTGATCTCCCATAACTCTCAAGGCACCCACAACTATCCATCACCCTGCACGTCGCTGGCTGTACTGTCTACGGCATGTACAGTAACAATTGCGAGACAAGAAGTACTCAAAATTGGCCAGACTAAAAACTAACTAAACTAAATTCTGGTGAGCCTTTCGATTATTTTGTGAACAGTCAGTACCTGATGAAACTAACCTCTTCACCAAAATAGCAAGTGACTGGGTGCGCTGTTCACCTATACAGTTTAGGGGACGGGGCCCGGAAGGCTCATTCTTCACAGGACACCGCCTCCTATCAAATGATTAACTACCCTATATTCTAGTTAGCCTTACAGCAATGAAAAAGCAAATTAAGTTCCTGACAGAACGAAACTCTACATAAATAAAAATATACAAAAAAGCAAATACAGTGTAAGGGGCGGGGCCCGGTAGGCTCATTATTCACAGGTCACCGTCTCCCAACTAAGAGTTAACTACTCTAAACTTTAAATAGCCCTACATAAAAAGAAGAAAAATAAAGTTTCTTACAGAACAAGGCTCTACATACATGAGAGAGGAAAAGAAATAAAGCTACTGCCTGGGCGTGCTATTCACCTACAGTTTAAGGAGCGGGGCCAGGTAGGCTCATTATTCACAGGTCACCGCCTCTCAGCCAGTAATTAACTACCCTATATTCTAAGTAGCCTTACAAGAACAAAAAACTAAAAAAGTTTCTGACAGAAAAAAACTCCACATGAATAAATGAAACAAACAACTGATTGGGCGAGCCGTTGAGCCGTCACGAGCATGAAGAGAATGGCATGATAGCAAGCACCTTAAACTACGAACTAGCCCTACCGTGAGAAAAAAGAAGGAAACAAAAGAAGGAAAAAATGCCTGATCTTGCTGCACCGTTCTCCAGCAATTTAAGGTACGAGACCGGCTAGAACATCATTCACAGGTGCTCTAGTAAGACAGGTTATACCCTATTTACTAGTTACAGCTAGCCCATGTATCATCCAACCTGATCTCCCATAACTCTCAAGGCACCCACAACTATCCATCACCCTGCACGTCGCTGGCTGTACTGTCTACGGCATTACAGTAACAATTGCGAGACAAGAAGTACTCAAAATTGGCCAGACTAAAAACTAACTAAACTAAATTCTGGTGAGCCTTTCGATTATTTTGTGAACAGTCAGTACCTGATGAAACTAACCTCTTCACCAAAATAGCAAGTGACTGGGTGCGCTGTTCACCTATAGTTTAGGGGGCGGGGCCCGGTAGGCTCATTCTTCACAGGACACCGCCTCCTATCAAATGATTAACTACCCTATATTCTAGTTAGCCTTACAGCAATAAAAAAGCAAATTAAGTTCCTGACAGAACGAAACTCTACATAAATAAAAATATACAAAAAAGCAAATACAGTGTAAGGGGCGGGGCCCGGTAGGCTCATTATTCACAGGTCACCGTCTCCCAACTAAGAGTTAACTACTCTAAACTTTAAATAGCCCTACAGAAAAAGAAGAAAAGTAAAGTTTCTTACAGAACAAGGCTCTACATACATGAGAGAGGAAAAGAAATAAAGCTACTGCCTGGGCGTGCTATTCACCTACAGTTTAAGGAGCGGGGCCAGGTAGGCTCATTATTCACAGGTCACCGCCTCTCAGCCAGTAATTAACTACCCTATATTATAAGTAGCCTTAACAAAAAAAGAAAAAGTTTCTGACAGATAAAAACTCCACATGAATAAATGAAACAAAGCAACTGATTGGGCGAGCCGTTGAGCCGTCACGAGCATGCAGAGAATGGCATGATGACACATAGCAAGCACCTTAAACTACGAACTAGCCCTACCGTGAGAAAAAAGAAGGAAACAAAAAAGAAGGAAACAAAAGAAGGAAAAAAAATGCCTGATCTTGCTGCACCGTTCTCCAGCAATTTAAGGTACGAGACCGGCTAGAACATCATTCACAGGTGCTCTAGTAAGACAGGTTATACCCTATTTACTTGTTACAGCTAGCCCATGTATCATCCAACCTGATCTCCCATAACTCTCAAGGCACCCACAACTATCCATCACCCTGCACGTCGCTGGCTGTACTGTCTACGGCATTACAGTAACAATTGCGAGACAAGAAGTACTCAAAATTGGCCAGACTAAAAACTAACTAAACTAAATTCTGGTGAGCCTTTCGATTATTTTGTGAACAGTCAGCACCTGACAAAACTAACCTCTTCACCAAAATAGCAAGTGACTGGGTGCGCTGTTCACCTATACAGTTTAGGGGACGGGCCCTGAAGGCTCATTCTTCATAGGACACCGCCTCCTATCAAATGATTAACTACCCTATATTCTAGTTAGCCTTACAGCAATAAAAAAGCAAATTAAGTTCCTGACAGAACGAAACTCTACATAAATAAAAATATACAAAAAAGCAAATACAGTGTAAGGAGCGGGGCCCGGTAGGCTCATTATTTACAGGTCACCGTCTCCCAACTAAGAGTTAACTACTCTAAACTTTAAATAGCCCTACAGAAAAAGAAGAAAAGTAAAGTTTCTAAAAGAACAAGGCTCTACATACATGAGAGAGGAAAAGAAATAAAGCTACTGCCTGGGCGTGCTATTCACCTACAGTTAAAGGAGCGGGGCCAGGTAGGCTCATTATTCACAGGTCACCGCCTCTCAGCCAGTAATTAACTACCCTATATTCTAAGTAGCCTTACAAGAACAAAAAACTAAAAAAGTTTCTGACAGAAAAAAACTCCACATGAATAAATGAAACAAAGCAACTGATTGGGCGAGTCGTTGAGCCGTCACGAGCATGAAGAGAATGGCATGATGACACATAGCAAGCACCTTAAACTACGAACTAGCCCTACCGTGAGAAAAAAGAAGGAAACAAAAGAAGGAAAAAATGCCTGATCTTGCTGCACCGTTCTCCAGCAATTTAAGGTACGAGACCGGCTAGAACATCATTCACAGGTGCTCTAGTAAGACAGGTTATACCCTATTTACTAGTTACAGCTAGCCCATGTATCATCCAACCTGATCTCCCATAACTCTCAAGGCACCCACAACTATCCATCACCCTGCACGTCGCTGGCTGTACTGTCTACGGCACTACAGTAACAATTGCGAGACAAGAAGTACTCAAAATTGGTCAGACTAAAAACTAACTAAACTAAATTCTGGTGAGCCTTTCGATTATTTTGTGAACAGTAAGTACCTGACAAAACTAACCTCTTCACCAAAATAGCAAGTGACTGGGTGCGCTGTTCACCTATACAGTTTAGGGGACGGGCCCTGAAGGCTCATTCTTCACAGGACACCGCCTCCTATCAAATGATTAACTACCCTATATTCTAGTTAGCCTTACAGCAATAAAAAAGCAAATTAAGTTCCTGACAGAACGAAACTCTATATAAATAAATATATACAAAAAAGCAAATGCAGTGTAAGGGGCGGGGCCCGGTAGGCTCATTATTCACAGGTCACCGTCTCCCAACTAAGAGTTAACTACTCTAACATTTAATTAGCCCTACAGAAAAAGAAGAAAAGTAAAGTTTCTTACAGAACAAGGCTCTACATACATGAGAGAGGAAAAGAAATAAAGCTACTGCCTGGGCGTGCTATTCACCTACATTTTAAGGAGCGGGGCCAGGTAGGCTCATTATTCACAGGTCACCGCCTCTCAGCCAGTAATTAACTACCCTATATTCTAAGTAGCCTTAACAAAAAAAGAAAAAGTTTCTGACAGATAAAAACTCCACATGAATAAATGAAACAAAGCAACTGATTGGGCGAGCCGTTGAGCCGTCACGAGCATGCAGAGAATGGCATGATGACACATAGCAAGCACCTTAAACTACGAACTAGCCCTACCGTGAGAAAAAAGAAGGAAACAAAAAGAAGGAAACAAAAGAAGGAAAAAAAATGCCTGATCTTGCTGCACCGTTCTCCAGCAATTTAAGGTACGAGACCGGCTAGAACATCATTCACAGGTGCTCTAGTAAGACAGGTTATACCCTATTTACTAGTTACAGCTAGCCCATGTATCATCCAACCTGATCTCCCATAACTCTCAAGGCACCCACAACTATCCATCACCCTGCACGTCGCTGGCTGTACTGTCTACGGCATTACAGTAACAATAATTGCGAGACAAGAAGTACTCAAAATTGGCCAGACTAAAAACTAACTAAACTAAATTCTGGTGAGCCTTTCGATTATTTTGTGAACAGTCAGCACCTGACAAAACTAACCTCTTCACCAAAATAGCAAGTGACTGGGTGCGCTGTTCACCTATACAGTTTAGGGGACGGGCCCTGAAGGCTCATTCTTCATAGGACACCGCCTCCTATCAAATGATTAACTACCCTATATTCTAGTTAGCCTTACAGCAATAAAAAAGCAAATTAAGTTCCTGACAGAACGAAACTCTACATAAATAAAAATATACAAAAAAGCAAATACAGTGTAAGGAGCGGGGCCCGGTAGGCTCATTATTTACAGGTCACCGTCTCCCAACTAAGAGTTAACTACTCTAAACTTTAAATAGCCCTACAGAAAAAGAAGAAAAGTAAAGTTTCTAACAGAACAAGGCTCTACATACATGAGAGAGGAAAAGAAATAAAGCTACTGCCTGGGCGTGCTATTCACCTACAGTTAAAGGAGCGGGGCCAGGTAGGCTCATTATTCACAGGTCACCGCCTCTCAGCCAGTAATTAACTACCCTATATTCTAAGTAGCCTTACAAGAACAAAAAACTAAAAAAGTTTCTGACAGAAAAAAACTCCACATGAATAAATGAAACAAAGCAACTGATTGGGCGAGTCGTTGAGCCGTCACGAGCATGAAGAGAATGGCATGATGACACATAGCAAGCACCTTAAACTACGAACTAGCCCTACCGTGAGAAAAAAGAAGGAAACAAAAGAAGGAAAAAATGCCTGATCTTGCTGCACCGTTCTCCAGCAATTTAAGGTACGAGACCGGCTAGAACATCATTCACAGGTGCTCTAGTAAGACAGGTTATACCCTATTTACTAGTTACAGCTAGCCCATGTATCATCCAACCTGATCTCCCATAACTCTCAAGGCACCCACAACTATCCATCACCCTGCACGTCGCTGGCTGTACTGTCTACGGTATTACAGTAACAATTGCGAGACAAGAAGTACTCAAAATTGGCCAGACTAAAAACTAACTAAACTAAATTCTGGTGAGCCTTTCGATTATTTTGTAAACACTCAGCACCTGACAAAACTAACCTCTTCACCAAAATAGCAAGTGACTGGGTGCGCTGTTCACCTATACAGTTTAGGGGACGGGCCCTGAAGGCTCATTCTTCACAGGACACCGCCTCCTATCAAATGATTAACTACCCTATATTCTAGTTAGCCTTACAGCAATAAAAAGGCAAATTAAGTTCCTGACAGAACGAAACTCTACATAAATAAAAATATACAAAAAAGCAAATACAGTGAGCCATCACGAGCATGAAGAGAATGGCATGATGACACATAGCAAGCACCTTAAACTACGAACTAGCCCTATCGTGAGAAAAAAGAAGGAAACAAAAAAGAAGGAAACAAAAGAAGGAAAAAATGCCTGATCTTGCTCAAAATTGGCCAGACTAAAAACTAACTAAACTAAATTCTGGTGAGCCTTTCGATTATTTTGTGAACAGTCAGTCTGGGCGCGCCGTTCACCTACAGTTGAAGGGACGGGGCCCGGTAGGCTTATTATTCAAGGGTCACCGTCTCCCAGCTAAGAGTTATCTACACTAACTTCTAATTCGCCTCACAGAAAAAGAAGAAAAGTTAAGTCTCTTACAGAACAAAGCTCTGAATAAATAAGAGAAGAAAAGAAAAAGGCTACTGGCCTGGCGTACCGTTCACGTACAGTTTAAGGGGCGGGGCCCGGTAGGCTCTTTATTCACAGGATACCGTATCCCAGCCAGTAAAACTATCCTATATTTTAGTTAGCCTTACAACATCAAAAAATGATAAAGTTTCTGACAGAAAAAAGGTCTACATAAATAAAAGTATAACAAAGCAACTGACTGGGTCTGCCTTTCACCTACAGTTAATGGGACGGGCCCGATAGGCTCGTTATTCACTGGATAACGTCTCCCAGTCAGTAATTAACTACCCTAATTAGCCTTACAGAAAAAGAAGGGAAAAAAAGGAAGTTTCTTACAGAACTAAGCTCTGCATATAAGAGAAGAAAAAGAGAGCTACTGACTGGGCGTGCCGTTCACCTACAGTCTAAAGGGCGTGGCCCGGTAGGCTCAGTTTTCATAGAACACCGTCTTCCAGTCCCCAGCCAGTGTCTAACTACACTAAGTTCTAATGAGCCTTACAGAAAAAAAGAATAAAAGGGAATCGAGTACATGACTGAACCACGCTCAACGTATAAACAAAAAATGGCAAATGATAGGGCGTACCTTTAACAGTAGGCTAATTATTATTCACATCACACCAGATCCTTACCATCAATTAGAAACAAAGGAAGGTACAAGCTTTAACTATGTATTGCAAGAAAATGTAGTTACCACGCGTTAGTGTCAGGGAAACCATAGAAAACATTTAAAAAATAGCAACTGGCTAGGCTTGCTGATCAACTACAATTTATTTAAGGGGTATGGCCCGGTAGGTTCGTCATTTACAGCCCACCATCTCACAGACAAGCATTGCCTACCTTAAATTCTTTTGCAAAGCCTTACATATTGTAAAAAATACAAAAATGCAAAAGTCAATAAAAGAGTCCCTGATCGGGCGTGCCATAGACCTACAGTTCAAGACCCAATAACAAACACCTGAGAAAAAGGACATCTAAACATCATGCGAAATACTAACTTATCTATCAATATAACAATATAAACTGTGTCCACAAATATTCAATAATTATATGAAATTTTCGGGGTTATGTATTCCAGGGAAACCTATAATGGTAGCCCTATAAATAATAATGGATGACAGACCACTTGATTGGGCCGGGGTGCCGGTAGGCGAACATCTCCCAGACAGAAATTAACTACATAAACGATCGAGCACCTTGACTACTTACAGAAAAAACAGAAAACCTGAAATTACGAAGAATATCAATATGTCAAAGATCATGGATCTTAAAATCAAAAGTAAATATACGAAAGACAATTCCTATATAATAACCGAAGCCTCATTATTCGTAAGTCACTATCTCCAGCAAGGCATATACCAATAGGCCTCTGAAAGGGATAGTCTACTCTTGATACAAAGCTAAACTCAGTCAGCCGGTCAGGCGTTACTCATGTACCTTTTCCTCGAAGAAATATCTTTACATTAACTTGTATGTGTGTCAAACGTGCAATGCAGTTGGACAAGAGGCATATAAAGCTAGTAACCTAATAAACCCCTAATATCGGCTTCATGACTGGAATCCTAAAATCCCAAAGGAATGGAATATATACGGAAAAGGACAGTAACAGGAATTTTAAAAATTAAGGAGAGTACTTATTCAAAATTCTTATCTACCTACATATAGAATACCCCCTTCCTCTCATTTTTCCTTCGTTTTTATCTTGTTTATTTTGAACAGCCAACGAAGGTTTGCATGATGCAAACACTGCCAAAGAAATGCAAATCGGTTCGAAATATCCCCCCCCCCCCCTAAAATGGGGTATTCTGTATTTGGCCCATCCCTAAAACACCCTTAAAATGAGAAGCAAATGCTACACATGACTTTCTTACCACCATGATCCAATGAAATCTGCTTCTCATCCATCCAGTGTCGAAACCTGATGTTTGGGTCATCACAGATAAGTGACAAGCATGATCCAGGAGAACAGTTGATGGCTCCAAACACAGATTCCCTTCTGCACCATCTTCACATGAAATGGCCGGAGACGCCCCTGGAGGTTGGGAGCAAGAAAAGAAAGAAGTTAAACCCGCTGACCAATGGATGAAGGTGAGTGGAAAAGGTGAAGTCAGTGTGAGATTACGTGATCTTAACAGTACATCCAGGGTGAGACGCCTGGTGTCCCGTTATCACAGGGGAACCTCCACGATGCGGGAGTCCATTAGGAGGCGGAAGAGGAGTGTTGCATTATTTCGCACAATTCGCACAAAGTTTTGGGAAATTTTGAAAATTTGCTGGATAGTGATTCTTTACAATTTTGATATTTTGGATGCTCCTGTGGATGTATTATAAGCACTAAAAATTAGCCTCAAGAAAACTTCTGCATTCGAGAAAAATTGAATATCAAAACTTACCGGTGCTCCCGGAAAATTCTGATAAATTTTAAATTTTGGAAAAAAAAAATAGCGCTTACGGCTATACAATGGTAGCTGCGACCATGAAAATGTGATTTTTATTATGGTCTTGGATTTGGGGGAAGGGGCAAGGCAAAACTATTTTTGTTGATTAAAAACTGACGTACATTTTGCACTGGGGGCAGGCTGTAGATTTCCTTTTTAAAATGAACTGCCCGAAAGGGCCAATGCTATCTGTAATTTCTTTTCTTATGCTATTTTTTCTTTCTTTTTCTATTTAGAATATTTTGTCGTAAGATGTCTTCTCCTCGAGTCCTCGAAAACTACATTATTTTGCTAATTTATAAATAATAAAAAGGTTAGGGCTTTCAGGTTATTCTGTTAAAATACGTTTCAGCATTTTGTGGAAAAGTTTTTCTGAGGGTTTGGGGCAAAATAGCTAAGAGCATCTGATGGAGAAAATTTCCTCCATGTTGGAGGAAAATGAAAGTATAATATATTTTCTTTTTTAAATTTTAAAATCGTTTAATGGTTTTGGGTATCTGGATGTCCCAAATACTTCTTCAGGCGCTGCCACGGTATATTATTGTTTTAGCCATAAATTCCGTAATAAACTGGAGAGAGAGCGACTTGTTGTAGTATTTTAGGGGAAGATCTGTAAACATCGGGTTTTCACACTTTGTGCTCCTGAATATCTAGATATAGTAGTTACCCCCATTTTAAAAGTAAACCACAGTGTTCTAAATTAGTTGGACGTAGAAACAATATTATGCCTGAGCATGTGTTCTATAAAACTATTATTAAATTGAGTAAACCATAATTATTTAGCACTCTAGCAGAACAAGACAATGTCAACCTACACCGGATGAAGAATGGCAATATGCAGATTAAATAATTTGCCAAGCGGTATTCATGCCAGACTGGGTAATTCATTGATTGAACCACTACACCATGACTTGACATGACTATACCAGAGATTTGAACATCTTGCCAAAGGACTGTAGAGCCAGGCTAGGATTCAAATTTCTCAACCTCTCCATTGAAGTTGAGCGACTGAACCACTACACCACGGCGTCGCGATCAGTCAAACACTGTGGTTTACCTTTAAAGCTCAACTGAGTGGGATAAAACTTTGTCATTAGTGTGTCTATTGTCTCTCATGAATAAATCATAGGAACAAAAGTAATAATAGTAATAATGAAGCATGATTGCAATGCCAGCAATAATACTGTGGATAACATGAATACAAAATAACAAAAGTAAAGAAAAAATAAAACAAAACATATTGCTCACATGGGTAAAATAAATGTATAACTACCCCTGTTTCCCCACCGCCACCCCTCCCTCTACCCCATACTCTACCCCTGTTGCCCCACCGTCACCCCTCCCTCTACCCCATACTCTACCCCTGTTCCCCCACCACCACCTCCCTCTACACCATACTCTACCCCTGTTCCCCCACCACCACCTCCCTCTACCCCATACTCTACCCCTGTTCCCCCACCACCACCTCCCTCTACACCATACTCTACCCCTGCCCCCCCACCACCACCTCCCTCTACACCATACTCTACCCCTGTTCCCCCACCACCACTCCTCCCTCTACCCTTACTCTACCTCTGTTCCCCACCCCCACCCCTCCCTCTACCCTATACTCTACCCCTGTTCCCCCACCGCCACCCCTCCCTCTACCCTTTACTCTACCCTCTCCTCCTCCTCCTCCTCCTCCGTCTCCTCGTCAGCTGTCCAGTGCAGTCTCCAGCCATCGTCTTGCTGTCCCCATTCTCCTTCCTCATCCCTCTGCATAACCTCGATCATCCCAAACTCCTCCACATTCACCTCCTCCTCCTCCTCATCCTCAGTCGCCTCGCTAGCCGTCCAATGAAGTCTCCAGTCATCGTTGGGGTGCCCCCACTCTCCTTCTTCTTCTCCATCCATCCGGTGAACCTCGATCTCCTCGAACTCGATCTCCTCGAACTCCTCAGCCCCCAGCACCTCAACCTCCAGCACCTCCTCTGCCTCAGCCTCAAGCACCTCTTCTACGGCCTCAGCATCCACCGCCGCCAGCGCCTCAAGCGCCGCTAATTCAGCTTCCTCTTCTTGTAAGTACAGGGTCATGTTATCTGGAAAAAAAGTCCAGTCCGAATAAATGAAAGCACAGGATTTATGTGAATTCAGTCAAACAAGGCCCGGATCCCTTACAACTTTTTAGATATATTTTCCCGCATACGTAATCTAAAAACGATCCGGACATTGAAGACCGCGATGGAAAAGAGTGCGAAGAAACGAAATGAATTGGGATTATTAATCATTATCAGTTATTTTTTGTTCAATATTAAATCACGCGGGGCGTCGAAATTTCGTTTAAGGAATTATATATGGTAGTTGAATTCATGTTAATGATATGCCTTACCAATAGCAACTTGTTTCTGCAAAGTCATGCGTTATGGTGTCATCGTTATGAAAGCCAAGAATGAACTTTTATTTGATGTATTCTTTTAATCATTAATGATCATAACTCATTCTCTGTCTTTTCAAAATCATTATGAACCAAATGTAGCAGCTCTCGACTTGTTTTTGATAATTAATGTTTTTTCTGCCTGAGCTCCTACTGTCTTAATACAGCCATGCATGATTTAGTAATCATTATTTTGATGCCGTACGCTAGAAGAGAAAAATTATCTTTTCAATAATGTATGCATTAAATGAAAACATTATTTGCGTTTATTTTTTGATAAAATTGGGTTACCCTTTTAACCCTTACTGCACTGGGCTTTTTTTAAACATCTGACTGGGGAGGGGGGGGGGGGGGGCTGGGGCTCCCTCCCTTTCTATGATCTCGGCCGTCGAATGTCCGATGAACACGAAAATTTGCATGTTTGAAGATATTCACGTAAGAAACAAGATGGTATAATTCGTTTTTCCTAATATGCAAGTTGTTGTCATTAAACCCTAATTGATTATGCAAATGCTAATGTCATACATTTTACAGAAAAAAATGTACATATTTGTCTCAAGACTTTCGAAGAATCTTGAAAATGCATTGAATAAACGTTTCCTTCATTTCAAATTCATGACATTTCATCATTTTTATATTTGGAAATGCAAAGGTTAATTTGCATAAATTATGAATACGCATATTTCATCATTTTATTTTCTTATGTATTTTAATGTTTTATATTTCTTATTATATCTATTGTTTTATTTCTAATGTATTTGCTCGGGAACATATCAAAGCAAGTTGATATCAATTTATATCTCACACTTGTTTGAAGAAATCTAAACATGTGTTCACATTTTTGCTTGTACATGAATATGCAATTATAGCACTCTTTGATGACATGCGCATACTAATAATGTGACACCTTACAAGTATATCTGATTTCGACGAAAATGGTTTCAACATAATGAGTAGGACCTCGGTGCGTAGTTGCGTAGAAACGACAATTTAAAATTCCATGGGGGGGGGGGGGCTCCTAGGCCCCAGTACAGTAAGGGTTAATACAGGGACAGCATAGATATACACTTATGATACGCACATAAACAGAACCCTGTTCCTTATATTTTGACGTTGACAAATCATGGAATGAAATTTTCTCCAGCTATCTCATGTAAAAGATACATGGAGATATTTCCCATAATATTGAATTTAATGTCGCCAATAGCCTAACACTAATTTCATTTAAATTTTGATAAAAAAATGAACATTGTATCGAGTAAGCAGCAGGCCAAGATGGATCAAACACTATATTTCAGCGGCTTTCAAGGTGTGTTAACTTTGCATAATAGACCATGCGAAGCCGTAATGAAAAATGGCTCCAAATTGTTATATTTTTTATTTTGAAATAATAGTCATACTATTGAATGGCTTATTTTGGCCACTACATGAAATATCGAACTCAATATTCAGAAATATTTCGTCCAATATTTCCTTGTATTGACTCTAAAGCCATCCAATATTTTATTCTTCTTGTATCCATGATTGTAGGATATTTTTAATGTGAGGAAACCCAAAGAAGAAAAAATGTATCATGCGGATAAAGTCTTTCAATTCCACAAGTGGAGAAAGATATAATAAACAAATTATAAACTTACGATGCTGGGTACACTTTGGAGCGTGAATCGGGAATCTCTGCTACATCTCGAACCTTTCCTTGTAATGGATGTACATTGCGGTATCCTGTTCAGGTACAGGTTGACCAGCCTGTATGAGAACAACAATATCTTAATATCAGCTTGTCATTTATGGAATGACTATATAATATAGGCCCTTAAAACCTAAGTGGTTTGGGAGGTGCAAACGACCCCAACATAATTGTACAGGCATATAACACGTTTGGGGGTGGCGGGTCGTTATTAGTTGATTTCTACATCGTCCATGGTCGCATTTACGCAATACTCCATTCTGTTTTAAACAGACTAGATTTTATCACAATATCTGCTTTATCTGTGTAAAATCTAAAAATTATTTATTGCTTTTTAGCGGGCGAGGGGACAATTTTTGCCCCTATTCCCTGAAGAAGAAAAAATAATCACGAAAAAAAAACTAGTCATCATTCATCATTACTGCAGGCGGATGGTAATTTTTTTCACATATTTTGAGTTTGCCGATAAATTCAATCTTCGTTGTAATTTTCTATAATTTTATTAAATTATAGCGGTCATATCTTTGAAATGGAAGCATATTTGCTAAGACCCATCTAAGAAAAACACAAAGAAGGAATTATTGCAGCATGAGCAAAGTAAAAGTAGGTAAACTATTTCATAAATTGTGTGTTCCAATTTCCCAAAAGAAATGGAAAGGTATTCTTTCAAAGTCAGTTGTTATTAAATTGGAATCAAATTTACATCATTCCTTGTAAATGTTATTTTTTCGACAAAAATAAGGTATTTTCAGTTTAAAATAACTCACAATAAGTGTCAATAAGTATTCAAAGGCTGTTGGTATATCCCATTCTGATTTATGTACGTTTTGTTCAGAAGATGAGAAATATACCCTGAAAATGACATTAAGTTAACAATCTATGCGCAAATAGATGTATATCCAATTTATCTAAATACTAGAATCTTGTTTTTCATTGTACCTTTCTTTGTCAAATGTATTGATCCATCAGTTTTGTTCATTTGCTTATAATGTTTTATGCTTTGAGACAAAATGAATAAAGACTTGAGTCGAAGAAAAAAAATTGAGAGATTTAGTACAAGATAGAAAAGTCATTTTGTTGCTCTTAAAGATAATGTGTCCCTTTTGCGGCCAAAAACAAATTATGTAGAACTTTGCAGGAATTATGAATATGTCACGTGCGTCCTATATGTGAAATGTATACGTTAGCAGTGTCCTAGTATTCAAATAATGCGAGGAAACCCGTTTTAGTTTCTAGACTTGACTTTCAGACACTATTGAGTGACTGACTAACTTCTGTTTTTCTTTGGTAATAACATACATAAAATGAGCTGTATATATGAAGGATACATGAGCATTTTCTGTACACCTCATTAACCAACTTCTTTTAATGGCCAAAATTAAGCTGATTGAATATTTGCGCAGCACGAAACGTACGACCATACGGTACAAGGGTCTAAAACCAGATTATTTTTCTTTCATAATTTTCAAAACTGTTGCGAAAATTCCTAACGGTCGATATAATTCCATATATCAAAAAGGCAATTGCCAGTTCTAATCTTTTCAGGGGATTTTTCAGTACCTCTTGTTTGTGATGGGATTCACACAAAATTATATTTTCAGCCTGCAAAGGGAAAACACACCACCTGAGTGTGTACTATCATTTTGTTGGTATTTATGAAGAGCAAAGGAAACATGCACAGGGTTGGTATTCAGGGAAATTTCAGATATGAAAGGTGTTAGTATTGGGGGTGTAAATATTAATAAATATTAATAATTTTCGTTATGCTGATGACACTATACTTTGCGCAGAGAATGAAGCAGATTTAAAACATGTATTGGATATTGTAAAAGTCAAAAGTGAAGAGCTTGGTCTAAGCATGAATGTCAAGAAAACTAAGTCAATCATTTTTAGTAAAACAGAGAATAAGCCTAGAATATGTTTGAAACTCGATGGACATATCATTGAGCAAGTCAGTAATTACATCTACTTAGGACAAAATATCACAGATGATGACAGATGCGAAGCAGAAATAAAAAGAAGAATAGAAATTGCTAGGAATACATTTCTGGCAATGAAAGGATTATTCACAAATAGAAAGGTGAAATTTGCGCTTAGGTTGAGACTAGTAAACTGTTATGTATGGTCTGTTCTATTGTATGGAGCAGAAATATGGACGATAAACAAGGCCATGGAAAATAGAATAACATCTTTTGAAATGTGGATCTACAGATGAATGATGAAAATATCCTGGAAACGAATGAAAACCAACAAAGAGATATTGCACATGGCAGGGCGTAAACAAATTGCACTAGTAGGATTAGTTAACCCTAAAAATGCCGGGCTATTTGAGGTCTTAGTACGGCCGGGGGGGGGGGGGGGGGGTGTTACACCCACAAATGTAATAACGCCCACAAATGTAATAACACTTTACCCACAAATGTAATAACACCCACAAATGTAATAACACCGTACCCACAAATGTAATAATTTCACCCACAAATGTAATAACCACTTTACCCACAAATGTAATAATTTTGAATCACCCACAAATGTAATAATGACTTTACCCACAAATGTAAGGGTCTAAAAAGAAAATAAGCGGAAGGAAAGGGGATGGAAAGAGAAAGAATCCTAAAAATAGTCATTTATGACATGAAATTGTACATATAATGTATATATATAAATAATTCATAAAATAGTGTGTGGCAAAAATAGTCAACTGTGACTGATTGCCAAACAAAATCAAATCAAGAAGAAGAAGAAGAAGTTAATCCACAGGAAAAGGATTATGGGGTCTTAGTTTTGAAGATTTTTTAAATTTTTGAAATAACCGGGTCTGGAGTAAAGACTGCGCGCTATACCCATGCTTTATTTCAGGGTTTTAGTTTTGAACAAATTCGACAAAATATCCCTTCAAATTTATTACATTTGTTGGTATTTGTTGGTATTACCAATAATGACCTTACTAAGGTCATTATTACATTTGTGGATGATTCAAAATTATCACATTTGTGGGTGAAACTATTACATTTGTGGGTAAAGTGTTATTATATTTGTGGGTGTTATTACATTTGTGGGTAAAGTGTTATTACATTTGTGGGCGTTATTACATTTGTGGGTGTAACAGGGGGGTTATGGCCCCCTTAAGATCTCGGCCGTGAAATGTGCATGCGTGTCAAGTGAAGTGTATAGAATAATATGATAATTGAAATTTTCTGAAAAATTCACTCATTTGCATATTTATGGTAATCTATGCAAATATGGTCATAAAATTACATTTTTACCCATAAATCATACATTATTCATATTTAACAATTCTTTTTCACTTCATATATTCATTACACCATTTGGAATAACAATACGATAACAAAATTATGAAGAGCTAGCTTATTCCTTATGTTATCTCTTGTTTTCATATTTCTTATGTATTTAATTGTTTTTATCAACTTATGTATTTTATTGTTTTTGTTGTTTTATTTCATTTCTTACTACATTTCAACTATTTTGACTCCCAAAACAACCACCTAAACTTTAAACAAGACCCAATAACCAATGTTTGATCTATTTTTTTTTAAGGAAAAATGACATTTCCATATGTTTTGTACACAAATCACAAAAAATGAGCGATTTTCGGGCTGACATGCAAAGACAAAATGTCACATGACCTTGTAACTGTAGGTCCGGTTTTCAAAAGAAATCTTTTAAAAGATGCGCAAGACTCGAAAGAAAAAAAGTCAGCGAGCGGCGGGGCGCCATCCATATGCGTTCCAGAACAATCAGGAAAATCGTGGAGGGGGGGGGGGGCATAATGGCCCCCGGCCTTATAGGGTTAAGGAGAGAAAATAAAACACTTTGGTCATGTTAACCTTTTGAAAATATGTCTTGTTTATATCTAAGGCTTTACCCACTTTACTTAACCGATCATACGCTTTTATTTCCACATTGTGAAATCCCCAAAGGAGTGGGTAATCTGCCATGGTAGGCAAGTCATAGTTAGAAGTGTATTCTCTTGTTTTCAGACCTACATTAATTTTGAGGTAAGTTCTGTCTTCAAATGTGTAAACTGAATAGTTTAAACATATTTTTTAACGTTTGGAATGCTGAAGTTTTGTAATTTTGATGTGCTGACGCCTAAAACATCGGACACAAATTTCATTACATCGTATTTTTCTAAGAATAATATATTGGTGTATTTTTATAAACTATCAAATGAAAATATCCGGGGGATACCCATCAAGAACAAAACTGATTCACCGGTCATGTAATAAAATACTCACAATTATATTTTACAAGTACTTCTATTGTATAATCTACACAAATTTGGAAGTATATTGCATCTCTTATTTCCTGGAATCATTTTCAATCTTTTTTTAATTCCAGCCTGAGGACCTATTTTTCGCCGGGCGTCCTTGATCACGCCATCATCGGCTGGAAGCAAGTAAGTAGGGAGAGGTAGCGTTGGTGTGGGGGAGATCAAAATGAAATAGGCCAGATTCTGGACTACGTAGTTTGCGGATAAAGTTATGACTGTCTTGTCGTTGCTTTCTAGGAACGGACCCCCGGTCTATTGCCATGAATGATCTAGAAGAAGTACCGGTAAACAGCGATGGTGGACGAAGGCGTACAATACTTTGCCTCCTTCCTTCCCCTGTTAGCCGGTCATATCAATTTCCATGTAGGTCTACGGAGGAGGATTAAGGTCTTGATCTTCCCTCGCAATTCGTCGTTCTTTCGGGTTGTAATGATCAATGAATTGAATTTCAGATCACTTTTGAAACGCCCTCCCTGATGAAGTGTTATTTAATTTGGGCTTGGAAAATAATACAATATTCAGATTTTCTGGATCGGGCCAGTAGAAATGGGAAATACAGTGCGAGTCAAAAAAAAATTACACCCAGAAAATTGTTAATTATTTTACAAATCATCTATGAACAGTAAATTATTATACATCTTATGAAAGAGTGTTTTATCCCGAATCATTTAGTATCATTTTTGTGTGGTGTGTGTCCACGTTTGGGTGAACAGGAGGCATTGTTTGCAAGAGTGTAAAAATCGACTTGCGCCGAAGTGATGCCTACAGTATGTGATATGCTGGATTAAAGTGAGAGAATGAATTCAATGTATCAAATGAGATGCATTGCATATGCTTTTTTGCAGAAGGAAAGTCACAATCACACACACGCATGTGTGGCATGATTACTTTTGTTAGGGATTTTATTTTTTCTGCACTGACCGAATTAATACCCAAATCCCAATTGTTTTATTCCAACATCACAAAAGCAACGTTGACGCAAGTCGATTTCTGCACTCTCGCAAACAATGCCCCCTGTTTATCCAAGCGTGAACACATACCACACAAAATGATACTAAATGATTCGGGATAAAACACTCTTTCATAAGATATTTAATAATTTACTGTTCAAAGATGATTTATAAAATAATTAGCAATTTTGCAGGTGTAAACTTTTTTTTACTCACACTGTAGATGTTACCCTTGTTGATGGACTTTAGAAGGATACTAGTACAACAGGTCGTTAGTACAATATTACTAGCCTTTCAGTGCCACCCCTCCCATCTAATAAACAAGACTGATTCACCGTTCATGAAACGAATAATCACAAATATATTTTACAAATAATTGTATAATTTAATCTACACAAATTAAGTATACTGCATATCTTATTCCCTGTTACTATGTGTAATCTTACTTTTATTCCTAATTCATTTAAATAATTGCAGTTTTCTTAAAATTACTTTTTGTTTAATCCGGTAGAATTGCGACTAAGGTTATTTCTTGGCTCCTCTTCTTGCCGATAGTATCGATTTCACGAGATATCTAGCTAGTAAGCACGTCATGAAACGGTTTCGGAAGATCAGCGACATCTCCGTAGTTGCTTGATAAAGTTATGACTGTCTTGTCCAGTGGCGTACGCAGGATTTTTTCAAGGGGGGGGGGGGGGGGTTAAAATCGAGTCCAAAAGTTCGCAACGACTCAGGAAAATTTGAAAATCGCGCCGGCCAAAAAGTCGCTCAGTGGGGGGGGGGGGGGGGGGGGGGGGGGGGGGAAGCGGACACTTTTTTTTGGGGGGGGGGAGCCAAAAAAAATCGCAACGACTCAGTCAGCCGAAAAGTCGCTCAGTGGGGGGGGGGGGGGGGGGTAAGAGGACACATTTTTTTTTTTTTTTGGTCTCGAAATTTGAAAATTTGACATTTTGCTCCGTTGGGGGGGGGGGGGAAGGTCAGCTTTTTTAGGTCAACCATGGGAATTTTTTTTTTTAAATAAAAAAAAGAACAACAAATTTTAAAAAAATCCAAAAGGGGGGGGGGGGTTTAGAGAAATTTAGGGGGGGGGGGGTTTACACACAAAAAATTACCAAAGGGGGGGGGGGGGTTTAACCCCCAAACCCTCCCCCTGTGTACGCGCCTGGTCTTGTCGTTGGTTTCGAGAAACGGGCCCCTGTGTTTTTTTTCATCTGCGAGCATCACTTTCCTATCGTGGAAAAATGCGCTCATCTGAATAGGTCGAATAGGGAATAGCTTCATAGTAGTTTCTCCCTCCATCCCCTCCCCCTAAACAAAACAAAATGAAAGAAAAACAGAAAAACATGAAGGAATTAAACTAAATGAAAAGCGGGAAGAAACTTACTCCTCGTACGTCAGCTCGGCCTTGTGTTGCCAACACGTTTTTGTGGCATGGCGACTTTTTCTCTTACATCGTTCTTGTCCTATGGCTTTTGTCCGACATACGCACCTGTAGCGTACTGTACCGTACATCGACGGGTGCTCAAAGTCAATGTTCATCTACGTAATGAAAGCAGAGCAAAGAAAACACACACAAATAAATGACTGAGATATTTAATCAAATTTGAATGAAAAATTGAATTGAAAATAACTCCTTTCCATCATCACAGTCAAAGACCAAACAGATGGATAAATTGGATGACAAAGATAAAATTATTGTTTTACAGAGTAAACGGTATTACAAAAATACATATAAAGTACATATCATGTAACCATATTACAAATAGAAAATGAAATGCTATGCTGATAAGGCTTGATCATCCAATGCACACCATGCGCATTGGAGATAAAGATATTGGTTAGGCCTACAAATAAAGAAAACTGGATTGATTTTGATCGAATATCAAATTGTATTTCCCAAGAACGGGTCTTAAAACCTATCGGGGTTCTGGTGTTTGGACCGAATCCCACTACCCTTTTATTAAAAATCCATTTGACTTTCCTTAAGAATCAAACTAACACATCATATGTCATTTTAAAGAGTAATTAAGATTATATCTAATGACACGGATGACTGAGCAACAGCTATTTCAAAGAGGAATTGTCAAAATTCTTTTCTACCAAGTTTAGAATGGAGAAATATATATTTTGTTAAAGCCATTACGCATTGTTACTTCAGTCCAAAAACCATTGCTGATTTTACATTCACATTGATTTTGTACATTTGAATAGAAAAGGTGAACCTGTCAACTCAGAAAAAAAAATGAGGAAAAAAAAAGACATTTTCTTTATTATGCTGACACAATATTGGCTTTTCTCATATCACCTTCTAAGGTAAGCCATGTCATTTCATCCAAAATGGATAAAGTTTACTTGGGACACTATCCTTTTTCCAAGAAAGTTTACTGTCAGCATCTTTGTTAGTTATCATAATGTGTTCTTTCGCGCATTTAATAAATCTTTGAGGTTAGTAAACCTCTAAGCTTTCATGTGCTGCTCGAAACAAATAACTTATAAACCTTACACACATCAGAAATGTGAAATGTTGCAATGGATAAATGAGCGGAAAGATCTTAGATATCAAGAGACGAGAAGATAGGCTGAAATAATTCAAGATTGTCCCGGTGAATGAAATAAGGTCATTTGAAAGCTTAGGTAAAATGGATCACTTTAAAGAGAAGGTTGAGTTCTGGGAAGAGGTGAAAAATAATTTGTGAGTGTTACTCATTCTTATTATGCAAGTGTGGAAGAACATCAGATAAGACATGTTCCCTGAAAAGCATGGCTCTTCAAATGCCTTCATATTCTAAATATGCATGTAACATCGTAAAAATCGGGGGCTGGCTTTTTACGCCACGTGTTCGTGTAGTCCCATATACATCTTTCTGTGCAAGTATTTGTAACTTTACCAAGACTTGGCCAAATTTCTTATCATTTTGATGATTCCAGAACCTTGCAATACACACAAATTCTTATATGCTAGATGATCAACCTTTTCTGGTCGGTTCCACACGGTTTCTTTCACAATGCAATCGCAAGACCAGAACTCAACTTCATCTTTAAATGATGAAGCGCTACAGTTTGAAGGAGAATTTCATTATTAAAAGGATTTACAAGACCAAAGTAAATATGCACGACGCGTTACTTTGGCATATCCCACATTTAGTGCATGATCTCAAACGTTAGACAAGGAGATTTGACAGCACTTTTTAAAAGACACTGGTGATCGATCAACCGTAACAGGAAAAAAATCCCAATAGTGCAGGGGCAGAAAACAAGTTACTCATACCTTGAAATACATCCACGATCACATTGATTGTGAATTTGTAATCCTAAGCTACCAAAGTTGGGTATACGTTCTTGTTTACACACTCATTACCTTTAAACGTAAATTATTCTAGGACCGGGCTTCCCCGGTGATGAACGGAAAATACCTCCAAGTATTGTAATGCCATGATATTTGCTTAGTTTGTTTCGACATGTTCCTTATTGGCATATGATTATACATATAATCAAATCGTGTTTCTGAGGATTTCAAGATTAACATAAACATGATGAATATAAAAATGTAACCACACATTCTGCTGTATAATGTCGCTACATTATCATGTACTTACGGTGAATCGAAAGGTGGATATCTGCAGAATCGTGAAATGGCCTAAGGATAAAATACAACAAAAAGAGAAAAAAAGGTCATCAAAGCGAATAAGATATGTTAGCACATAGAAGTTAAAGGAAACCTCATCCCAAAATACAAGTGTGTAGCTTTTCTGAAAAAATGAGATGTACTCAAGCCCTTTCGTGTATAATATTCCTTACGAAAATATACAGAAGATATATAAATGAATAATTATATTCTGGGCATGATGCCTTTTAGCATGACATGGGCGCAGCCCATTTTCTTGAAAATGTGACTAACCAGTTAAAGCTACATACTTGTATCATGTACCAAGCCTGCACTTAAAGATACTATGTCCCTTTTGCACCGAACAAAAATTCTGTAGAACTTTGCAGGAATTACGAATATGTCTGTGAAATTTAAACGTTAGCAGACTATGCAAGGAAACCTGTTTACTTGCTAGACTTCACTGTCAGACATTATTGAGTGAGTGACTGGCTGTTCTTCTTCTTTGGTAATAACATGCATAAAATGAGCTATAAAGGTATAATGAGCAATTTGTCTTCATCAATAACCCACTTCTTGTCCAAAATTAAACTGATTGAATCTTTGAGCAGCCTAAAATATACGACCATTCGGTACAATGGTCTGAAAATCAGACTATTACTTACTGGCTCTAAAGCTCTTAAGTCGATTCAACAACTAATAGTCGTTATTTTTCCACTTAAAGACATTTTCAAGCCCCCTTGTTTTTAGGAAAGTTCTTCTTTCAAATGCTGTTGGAATTTAACCATTTCATTTTTGGCCTGCAAATGGGACATAGTACCTTTAAGTGAGTTGGAAAGACTTTTTCAATTAATAACAAATACCTTAATTTTCAACGAGAAACATCAAAGATGAAAAGATAAAATTCATATTAAATTTTGGTGAAATATATATATATATATATATATATATAACCAGTGGCGTACGGAGGATTTTTTCAAGGGGGGGGGGGGGGGAGTAAACAGTTTTAAATCGGGCCGAAAATTTTGCAACGACTCAGCCAGTCGCTGAATAAGTGGGAGGGGGGGGGGGGGGTAAGAGCACATTTTTTTATTTTTTTTATTTTGGTTCCAAAAAATTCGCAACGACTCAGGGGGGGGGGGGGTAAGGTCACTTTTTGGGAGTCACCGTTTGGTAGAAAAATATATATGTATGTTTAAAAAAAAACTTATTTCTTAATTTATTTTTGTTTATTATTAAAAAAAAACTTATTTCTTAATTTATTTTGTTTATTATTTTAAAAAAATGAGGGGGGGGGGTTCCTAAACAAAAAAAATCACGCACATAACAAAAATTGAGGGGAGGGGGTTTCAACAACCCCCCCCCCCCCCCCGCTGCGTACGCTCCTGTATATAACAAGGGATTTATTATTGTAACTTATTCATTGAAAAATAATAAAATGTAGTACAGTCGAACGTGTCTATAGCGACCCCCCCCCCCCGTAGAAAAAAATGCCCCTACGCATTGAAATTCGTCATCCTTTGTTATAAAACAACGAAATTCCCATACCAACAATCTTTGGTACAAGCTCGCTGATTGGTTGTTTATTCACTTGGGACGTCATTGAGAACGCCCGTAGATTTGTTCTTAAACCGTTCTGGATTTCAGTACCTCAGCGGTCACCCAACTGTTACTATACCGAGTGAGTCAAACAAAAAGTTTACACCTAAAAACTGATAATTATTTAAAAATCATCTATGAACAGTAAATTATTATACATCTTATAAAAGGGTGTTTTATCCCAAATCATTTGGTGTCATTTTTGTGTGGTATGTGTTCACGCTTGGATGAACAGGAGACATTGTTTGCGAGAGTGCAAAAATCGACTTCCGCCAAAGTGATGCCTACAGTATGTATTATGTTGGGATTAGCGGAGTGAGAAAATGAATTGAATGTATCAAATGAAATGAATTGCATATTCTTTTTGAAAGGGCAAAGTCACACACACCCACACACACGCGCACAAATGTTCGTAGATATTTGATATTCGATATGTGATATGTGTGGCATGATTAATTTTGTAAGGAATGTTATTTGAAATTGCAAAGACCGAATTAATACCCAAATCCCAATTGTTATATTCAAACATCACATAAGCAACTTTGGCGCAAGTCGATTTTTGCACTCTCGCAAACAATGCCTCCTGTTCCTCGAGGCGTGAACACACACCACACAAAAATGGTACCAAATGATTTGGGATCAAACATTCTTTCATAAGATATATAACAATTTTATGTTTATCGATGATTTTTTTAATAATTAGCAATTTTGTAGGTGTAAACTTTTTTGGACTCACACTGTAGTAGCTTCTCGATTTTGCGCACGCACCCAGGCGCGTACGCAGGAGGGGGGGGGGGGGGGTTATGCCAATGGCCGACCTTAAAAAAAATGACCTCAGCCCCCCCCCCCCCCCCTATGGAGCAAAATATCAAATTTTCAAATTTCGATACCAAAAAAGAACTGGCAAAAACCAATCTTTGCAGTTTGGATTCTGTTTGAAATACTATTATTCTTATCAGGTGAATGAAATAGTTTGTATCGAGGCACTTCACAAAGACGTATGTATTACATTTGGTTACATTAGAAAATTGCCTATTATTGGCATTGCATTGCAATACCTCCGTAATATACGTACGCGTTCACCGAAAAGCGAAACCGCGTATTCTATCGAGGGCGGTCTATTCCCCCCCCCCGTTCCCCAACATAAAACAATCTTCTGTGTGCCCATGCCTTGGGCCATAATGCATGGGCGTACAGAGGATTTTGTTATGTCGAGGACCGGGGTAAAAATTCAATGAATTATTGAACATTTATTGCATTTTTTTAATTTTTTTTTTTATTTGTGGGAACTGCCCCCTATCCTAGCCCCCGCTGCGTACAGTCATGGTTCAGTGTCAAAGCAATGGCCTCGTAACTGTGAGACCCCAGGATCAAAACCAAACATTGACAAATTATTATTCAATAAAATCTGAGAATGTATACTATTATCTAGATCTATTAGGAATAAATAATTGTCAAAATAATTCCATAAATTGGGGTAAAAAAATATTCCAACTATATGAGCGACAGTGTAGTAAGAAGATTGTATGACCAGGGAGCTGTAATACAAGGAGTGGAAACTCAAACGCATGCGTGGGTTCTAAAGCGTAACAATGGGATGCGTAACATTCCACTTGGCTCTGAGGTTCCATGCTTCGAGCCGCTCTTTCACTGCGGGGTAATTCGGAGGCCAGGCACCAGTTTCACATTTATAAAATTACCGGCAAAAATTCAGTGTAAATTATAAATTCTATATGGTGATTGTATTGTGAATAATGCATCAAACAATTTTTCAAATTTAGGACTCCGTCCTTCCTATAATTTGTGTGCCAAAGTTGGTAAAAGAAAAATTAGATCCTGACGAAACCTCAATACTTTAGGATAGTCCGATTATTTGTGCGATTTTTAATGTCCAGTCATTTAATCCATGAGTTACAATCTTCGATAACTTTAAGTTTACTAATGCGTGCTTTCGCGTGCTTTTTGTATTTTTGCAGTTGGCCAAACAATTATGAAACTACAAAAGTTTGTTTTTGCTTGTTCAACTCCCTACACATTCAAAAATTGATGAGAATTCATTGAAACGGACAACGAACATTTGCTGAGATACGATTTTCTGATGTAGGAATTCTAAATCCTGATATTTCATTTGCTTTTTTATCTCACCACCTGCCCAACAGTTGCTAAGTAGCGCATAATATTTTGGCGGCTTGGAGCATGGGGTCAGGGGCGGCGATTTCTTTTCATGACCGGGGGGGGGGGGATGCGAGGGAGCATAGGGAACGAGAGGGGCGAAGATGACGGAAGTTACTACCCCTTTACAGGTTGTTGAAGTTGTGTTGTATTAAAAAAAATACATTCCTTATCAAAACTATAGTATAAAACGAAATACAGATTTTCTACAATATTTACTCGTATATTTTTAATGATATTATGCGAGTGAGCGTAGCGACCGAGCAAGAAGATTTTTGCATTTTTATTAGTCTAAACGCTGCACTCCTAGGCCATCCAGAGCCTAAAAGTGTGTTGCAGTCTTTAGTCAGTATTTGCTTTACATTTTTGGGGGGCACTTTTTCAAATTTTCCGTGGGGGTGATCCCCTAAACAAAATTGAGGGAGACGTGTCCCCCTCCGTCCCCAGGGATCGCCGCCCCTGCATGGGGTCAAAGGAGAGCGGCTTGAGTCCACTCCTTGTATGACAGCTCCCTCGTATGACTTACAAATAGTAAAATTGTATTCGCCGTTAACAGTACTAGTAGGCATAATAATAGACCTTCGTAACAAGTGTAAACATTCAAATTTGTATGAAAAGTACTTAAACAAATTAACAACAACACAACAACAATGAGAATGATAACATTAATAAAACAATGATAACATTAAAACAACAATAACACAACAACATTTACAACCGTTAATGATACCGGCATGCCACATTAACATTTATGGAGGAGATGATAAAACATTAAACATGCAAACGTTCTTTAAAGGCAGCTTTTGTCAAACATATAAATAATTCTATCCGCTCCGGTAAGACAAACATTCACATTACAAATATGGGCATGGATTAATTTTTCGTCATGAGTAATTTAAGAGACAGAGACATACAATCAATTTCCACTGACAAAAAGCAACCGCGACTATAAAGTAGGCTTAAAATAGACTTGACCATGAGAGGAGGCCAATATACGGCCTTGGTACCCGGAGTAAACGGGCATAATGTTTTGATAAACATCGTTAAAACTAACTATTACAAACATCAACAAAAACAACCACAGCAACAATATTTAGGAGTTAAGAGTTTTAAATGATGCCGACATGACTGTAACATATTATACAGACCGTTATTAGCCAACGTTTTTTTTTAAATTGATCTTTATCGGCATCATTTTGCGAAGAAATGAGCACATGAAAGTTCTATCTGATTTGATGTATAAAATTAATACAAATCTCAAGTACATTTTCAGTCATGAGGCTTTTAAAACAAAGAGACGGTCAGACGATCATGTTATATTGACACACAATAAACGTGATAGGAAGATGAGGGTTGGGCGCCATGACAGGTTCACACATAGCTTCATTACTATTCTGGCTGTGTATTCAAAGCTGTTTTGTTGATTCTCAACATTTCAAACACCACTGTACAAAACTCAACTGATTTCAGTCAAAATCGGTACTTTAGTGACAATTGATGACACCTAAATAGCAGTAAGATACAATTTTTTCAACTTACCGATGTTAGGGAGAATAATTTAAAAAATCAAATCGTGAGTCTACTATCAATCTTGCCGATCAGCCACATCGTATTCATCGTGTGCATTTGTGTGTATTGTGTACCGTATATTGACTAGTCTGTCCTATAATCTCGCATATTATTTCGTCTGTCATCCCTCTTGACTCCCAATACACACAAATAACACAATAATACACTTCAATTATTGTGGAATAGCCTGACAACGACTTTTTCATACCATGTTCTTATTCTATAAATCAAAAACAAAATTCAGAGTTAAAACCATTAATGGGTTAGATGGCTCCTGCATGTTAAATAAACCGTGTTAAATAATCTTAAAAAAACAAAATGAACATGAAAACGATTTCTACAAACTAAGGCAACGTTTGACGAAGAAAATCTATGACACCAACACCTCCAGCCAATATACAATAACAATCACTCACTATTAGCTAGAAATTACATACCCAAACATAAACTCGCATTATTTCTAATGATACGGAAATGGAAAATATAACCGAGCGCATATCTACTGTTCATATTAAACCATAATATTGTTAGACATAAAACATAGTTAAAGAATGACCACAAATATGAGAAAGACAAGGAAGGTGGTGTTGACTTACGAAATTCTGTGAGACAAGTCTGCAGATCCAGTGAAGGCTGTTGGTATTTATACCAGATAATGATCAAAGACGCTCGCATTGAACATGACCATTGAACTATATCAAACTCAATGGATTAGCTTGTCATCTTGACCAGTAACGTGGAGTTCTATTCTTATCATCCTTGTCCATCGCCAGCTCTCTGAAAAACGGCTTTGTCATGTTAGAAGTAATCATTGTCCCCGTCAACTCTGGCAAGTTCGTAGCCGTCCACGTCTCAAACTGACGAAGAAAAGCTCCAAGCCTGCAACAAAGCATTGGCAATGTTTTACACTCAGGATAAAGGGGAAACATTCTGGGTCAATTATCATGCAAATCTGCTGAAATAGTCATTTATTTGTCATCCCTCTTGGCAATAGATGCTTTCAATTAGTATATGCTGTAAAGTCAGCCGTTAATCCATCTCCCTGATCAGGGTTTAGGTGCCCATTCAATCCTTCAACATCATGCTTTGTAGCTTATACAGTTTCTTATACATACAACAACATTTGTGAACTTTCTTTCTGCATGATTATGCAACAATAAATATACAGTAATGTTCATTTTTGATTCATGGAAAATGGGGATTTCACCGGCCAAGCATCAGAGTTGATGAGGAGAAAGAGACACTGTATTAAAATGCAAAATCAAGAAAATTGTTAAAGTTGTGACCCCCCTCCACTAAATCGCGACAAAGAGAGAGAGAGAGAGAGAGAGAGAAGGGGGGGGGGGGAGACTGGAGAGAGAAGGGGGGGGGGTAGTAAACCCTCCCATAACACAAGTATAAATCTTCCCATTAACGGTGTACGTGGCACTTGGTAATTCGAATTTCAGTTCCGCGCCCCCCTTCCTTCCACCTAACAGTTCCCAATGAATGGCTGGACCGAGGCTACACTCTTTGATACCTGGTTAGGGTTACAAAACATGTAATGGGGGTCTTGGGGCCATTTGTATTCCATTCAACGGTGAACACCCCCCCCCCCCCCATCAAACCGCCAGTGTCCCTTAAATGACGGGGCCCAAATCACGGCACTGGATTTTAAGTTGTGTTTGATTAATTATTATTAAAAATTTGGGAGCCTTTACCTTATGAAAAGACACTTTAAGTGTAAACAAGATAACACATAATGATGGTCTGAGGTTTTAACATCACAGGAATATTGTTTGAAACCAGCTATATTCTTGATTTTATCAAGTTTGGTCAAAATAAAACAGTTATATTATTAGGAGTGTATAAAATGAGAACAGAAAAATATTTATCGTGCTTGGTTAAATATAAGTGCAATGTTGCCATGCCATAATCAGCATTATGGTAATAGTTAATAGCCTTTTAGAAAGTGAGCGCACGGAATTGAGGAATTTCTTGTCAAGGTAATAATTTTATTGGGGTAGTTGGTTCAGTGTATGGCTTCATATCGTGGAGGTGTTGTGTTATAATGGTTCATTAACTTGACTCTCAATGCAAAGTTTGAGGTTCAAATCCCAGCGCAGCACTAATGTCATTTGGCAAGATGTTTTGCGACTCTCCACCTGGTACGTACCTGGCAACTGGCCTTATCTTAATTACAGGGCCTTCAGGAAGAACAATGTTGATGCTGATGATGGTTCACTGGGTAAACAAATTATCATAATTTATTATTATTATTATTGTTATTATCATTATATTTTATTGCTGCTACTATTATAATTATTACTATAATCATTGTTACTAATGTGCCTCTTGATTTAACTTTAGTATTCGGGTTCTATCTATAATATGATATTTAATAGAATTTCACCATCTTTCTGTTACATTTTTTATGTACGTTTGAGACATTCGGAATGAAGTACATTCATTTCGTGTCTGCATTGCAAACTTTCTGTAAGTTTTGTGGTAAGGTACCCTTGAACTTAGTTGCATGCGACAGGGAAGGTATATACTTTGTGGTTTTCAAAGCTTCAGGAGAAAAAAAATAAGCTAGGAATGACCTTCATTTATATCCCCCCTTTTCACTTTTACTCTATTAAATATCATAATATGTGCAATCAGGTGGTGCAACATGAAAACAACTAGTAAATGATCCGCATCCATGGCGAGCTGCGTCAACTTAGTGGAGTAATAGTGTGACGAACACACAGACAATGAACGGACGAGTCCATTGTGATCTCGAAGGGTAATGAGTCTGAAAATAATGTTTCATTGATGAGGAACGAGGCACGAGCACTGGTGTAGGGTAGTTTGCAGGCACAAACCTTGGTCAGTCGTAAAAGAGAGTCTGCACTATAAGACTAGCATAGGCCATGTACTATAGCTGCTCCTGATATTGACATGTATCTTCTTTCTTCTTCTTGATTTGATTTTGTTTGGCAATCAGTCACAGTTGACTATTTTTGCCACACACTATTTTATGAATTATTTATATATATACATTATATGTACAATTTCATGTCATAAATGACTATTATTAGGATTCTTTCTCTTTCCACCCCTTTCCTTCTGCTTATTTTCTTTTATATTTTTGTTTTTGTTTTCAATAAATTAATAATTTTGGAAAGAGATGACCTAGCAAGTTGTACGTACTTGTGTTTACGCGCACATGCGCGCTCAAATATCACCCACACCCTTTTCAAAATGCCATCTTACCAGTCTTTGAGGTACATTTCGCAGACTTTCGGTTTTAACCTAGGTCACTCCGGCATAGGTGAGGGGGTGCCAGCTGGCATGTGATGCTGGAGGCGACCACCGAATTGTTAGAAATTTAAATGGTCAAATTAGTTACAAGTATTGTGGGCTTTATTGGTGCAAGAAAAAGGAAAAGAGAAGATAAGAAAGAAAAAAAAAATTAATTGTTTTGATACTGCCGCTTTGTTCTTCAAACGAAGCGAACTATTGCTTTTTGTTTAATTATTTCTGAAATGTTAAGTAGTGTCATGATTTAACATAGCTCTTTCTATAATGTACTTTGGGCATTCAGTGAGAAGGTGGTATACAGTTTCAATATGTCCTATGCAGTTATTGCAATGGCCTGTCGAGTGTATATTCAATCTGAAGAGATCTAAGTTCAAACCTATCACTCCTATTCTTAATCTATGGAGAATACTTTCTTCAAATCGGTTCAGCTTACATAAATATGGTTGATTTACTGTAGGCAGTATCTGTCTAAGAAAACTATCAGAATTATTCCATCTGTCTTGCCAGAGTTTTATATACTTGCTGGTAATAATACTCTTTATTTCAGAAAAGGATAATTTATTACAAATTTCAATGTTATTGGCGTGAGGTCCAGGGGGCCGAGAACCCAGGAGCTCAGGGGTTTAAAGTATATTTTGCATAAAAATCTGCCATTTCATTTCCGTGTACACCACAATGGCTAGGAATCCATTCTAAGTGTATGTGTTTTCCTTGATACGATAATTTTGTACTTAATGTAATAATTTCAGTTACAAATGTAATAGCTTTTTCATCCTTTATAGCGAGCAGGGCGCTTATGGAGTCACAAAAAAATAACAATGCCAACATACACATTAAGGTTCTCTAGCCAATTAAGCGCAAGGAGAATTGCAGCCAGTTCGGCTCTAAAAGATGATGTGTGATCCGCCAATCGTTTTGCTTGTTGAAAGGAAAAGGCTGGTACATAAAAAGAAGCAGAACTTATTCCAAGATTTGGAACCTTTGACCCATCTGTATAGATGTGTAGTTGTATTGGCCATTTGGTACTGATCAATTCTAAACTGCGTTGAAGTAAATGAAATGGGTTTTCATGTTTGTTCACTATTTCGCTTAATTCTATCGACACGTTTGGAGCATTAATTTTCCAAGGGGGGGGGGGGGGAACTAGATATAGTGAAGGGTTCGATAGTATACAATGTTTGATAAGTTCTGTTCTGCATCCAAATTGCTTGTTATTCTATTGGAGCTTCAAAAGTTCCATTTGCCAGCTGGGCTTAACGTTTAATATGACAGGGTGATCTCGATGCATTTCAATCTTTTGTCTGAATCTGTCTGCCAGTAGGTATCAGTAGGCAGCTGGGCTTGGCTTCTCTCAAGGCACAATAATTTTTTGATAAAGTGTCAAATTAGGGTCTGTGCTTGCAGAATAGGTGTAGGGTGGGGAGAGGGCATGGGGGCTGCAACATCAAAAAACTTTGAAATTCGCCCCTACTTACGAATAGGCCATTTTCGTCCCAACCAATATAACCAAATTAAATGCAAATGCCTTGGGGCTTATACTAAACACTCGGGTCGCGGCGCGCTGGAAAACATTCGGGTCACGGCTTGCTGCTTCCAACTTTGTTTTAAAGTAAATTTCCCCACGCACCCCCATTGAAAAATGGTTAAAAATAGTCGCTAATCTAAAATAAGAATTTACCAGCGTGAAGGGCCGATTTTAGTATTACAAACAAAAATGGCCCAGCCAGCCGTGACCAGAGTGTTTTCCAACAAGCCGCGAACCGAGTGTTTAGTATAAGCCTGCCTTCATGTCTGTTACAAATTATTTCAGTCACCTGTTCATTTTTAGAATAATTGTTTTTTTTAGTAGTCAGCCGTAATATGTGTTCTACATTGCCATAGAACATCATCTTCACCTTTAAGTTTAGGTTTAAATGTAAATCCTACCTCCCTGGACGGCAACAGAAACCGTACATAATTATATTGTAGCAATGACAATGACAATGATTTGTATTTCTTTAACGGCCCCTTCTGGGGAATGGAAGAAATGTTCAAAAATGATATTTAAAAAAAACACAGAAAATCTTTAAAAACAAGAAAATCTTTGGCAGCGAACAACATACGAATCGTTCGTTCGTGTCAGTTATGTAAAGTTCCTTAATTAAATCAAGTTAAATTAAATTAAGTTCTTCCATCGCCCCATTGCTGCAATGGACGTTTCATTAAAGGCGCGGATCCAGGATTAATTAGGGGTGGATTATTTAGGATTAGTCGTGCCGACAAATATTTAGCTCAGTGGGGGGGGGGGGGGGGGGGGGGGGGTAGTAGTGAGCTATAATTGTTTTTCTTCCAAAAAAAATAGAAGTTTAGGGGTTTTATACATCAAATCAGGGGCGTACGCAGAGGGGGGGGGGAGGGGGGGGGGGGGGTTGGGGGTTCAAACACCCCCCTTTGGTATTTTATGTATGTAAACCCCCCTAAAAAAACCTAACCCCCCCCCTTGGGTTTTTGTTTTTTTTTCCGCTGTTTTTTTTTTGTCCGCTTACCCCCCCCCCCCTACTGAGCGACTTTTCGGCCGGCGCGATTTTCAAATTTTCGGAAGCAAAATATTTTAAAACCCCCCCCCCCTTGAAAAAAATCCTGCGTACGCCCCTGTAACAGGCAAATAATTACCAAAAGTATCAAACTTATACATATGTACCAAAATATCTGTATCCTTATATCGTTAACTGAATAATACAAGGGATAATACTTCTCTGGGATATTTGCAGTTTGAATCTAAATATTTTTTACCTAATGAATTTGATGATTATGTTAATTCTTGTGACGGAAATGATATGTTTTCTATCGCACATTTTAATTGTAGAAGTTTGAAGAGAAATTTCGAAAATATGAGTAATTTTTTGAAATGTTTTACACATACATTTTCACTCATTGGATTAACAGAAACATGGTTAACCAATACAGATACACCCCTTTTAGAATTGCCAAATTATATTTTTATTACAAACAACCGTCAAAACAAGTGTGGTGGAGGAGTAGGTATTTATCTTAACAATTGTTTAAAATTTAAAAGACGAGAAGACTTAGAGATATTGAATGACTGTGTAGAAACGATTTGTGCTGAAATTTATTGTCATAATAACAATGTTGGTATTATTGTAGTATATAGACCTCCAAGTAAACCATTATCAACATTTTTGGAAGGTGTTGAACTAATAATGCATAAAATATTGAATGAGAAGAAAGAATGTTACTTTCTTGGTGATTTTAATGTTGACCTACTTTCTCCAAGTCCATCTGTCAGTACTTTTGTTGATTTATTTACGTCATACTCTTTTTACCTGTGATATCAAAACCAACCAGAATTACACCTCACTCTGCAACCCTCCTCGACAATATATTACAAACGAATCTGATAATGTTATTAAGTCAGGTATACTTGTTTCTGATGTCAGCGATCACTTACCAATTTTTTAATCATTGATTGCAATTTTGTGAATGAAATAATAAGTTATGTAACATTTAAACGTAAGATTGACGATGATTCCATTGTAAGATCAATATATTTTACTTTATAATGCATGTTTTCCATT
This sequence comes from Strongylocentrotus purpuratus, assembly GCF_000002235.5. Classification (NCBI taxonomy): domain Eukaryota; kingdom Metazoa; phylum Echinodermata; class Echinoidea; order Camarodonta; family Strongylocentrotidae; genus Strongylocentrotus; species Strongylocentrotus purpuratus. The sequence goes on from NW_022145607.1 coordinate 13,148,508, forward strand.
GAAAAAAACTGTGCAAAAAAGAAAAAAAAGTGATAAACCATGGTTTAATGCATCTTTGAAGAAAAAATGCAAAAAAAAAATATAAATTATATCATAGGTTTATAACTAATCCTACTCCTCATAGGGAAGCTAAATTTAAATGTTATAGAAATGTTGTAAACGATGAAATACGAAAATGTAAACGTGATTATTATAATAATAAATTTAATAGTTGTAGAGGAAATATCCATAAGACCTGGAAAGCTATAAATGATGTTTTGAAGAAATCTAATGGCAAGAAACAATGTCAAACTATATTGTATAATGGTGAATTAACTGATGATAAAAATGTAATTGTTAATGGTTTCAATGAATATTTTGGTACTGTTGGCACTAAAATTGCTGATAACCTGCCGAATTTGAATGTAGATTTTAACAGTTTTTTAAATAATGTAAATTACTCTCAATCAATGTTCTGTGAATCCATAACATTTGCAGAAATTTTAGATATTGTAATAAAATTTAAGGATAATGCAAGTCCAGGTGACGACGACATTAATACAAAAGTTTTTAAAAAATCTATCTGTTTAGTTTTAAAACCATTGTGCAATATTTTTAATCTCTCTCTAGATCAAGGAGTGTTTCCTCATAGACTTAAGATTGCTAAAGTTATCCCAGTTTTTAAAAAGGGGGATCGAGCCCAAGTATCTAATTATAGACCAATTTCGCTTTTATCAATTTTTTCCAAGACTTTCGAAAAACTTGTTTATAAGAGACTTATTTCATATATTGATCAAAATCAGATTTTATACAAAAGACAGTTTGGATTCAGAAAAGGTTATTCGACATATATGGCTCTTGTAGAATTAACTAACAAAATATCTCTAGTATTCGAGGAAAAGAAATTTCTTATTGGTATATTTTTAGATTTATCGAAAGCATTCGACAGCATTAATCACAAAATACCTTTAAACAAAATGAAACGCTATGGTATAAGAGGTACACCCCTAAAATGGTTTCAGAGTTATGTCAGTGATCGTAAACAATATACATTTATAGACAACCACAAATCTGATTTATGTAGTATATCTGTTGGTGTGCCCCAGGGATCCGTTTTGGGGCCCCTATTATTTCTATTGTTCATAAATGATCTTCAATTTATTAGTGATGTATTATACTCAATTATCTTTGCCGATGACACAAGTCTCTTTATTTCAAGTAATGATGTAGCAGAAGTTAATAATGTATTGAACGTAGAAATGAAAAATGTTACTAAGTGGTTCTCTGCTAATCGATTGGCTGTAAATATTGATAAAACTTGTTACATGATATTCAAACCTAAGAATAAGTTCATTAATGAAGACTTAATACAAATATTTATTGGAGATTGCTTAATACATCAAGTTAAACGAACAAAATTTTTAGGAGTTACAATTGATGATAAAATAACATGGAAATTACATATTGATGACATTTGTTCAAAAATGTCTCAAGCCGTAGGGGTAATGAATAGATTAAGAACTGTTGTTCCAATGAGGATTCTTTTAACCCTGTATTACACAATGATTTTACCTTATTTATCATATTGCAATATTGTATGGGGTAACAGTGCATTGTATCTTAGAAATAGAATTGGAGTACTCCAGAAGCGTGCAATACGTGTTATTTGCAATTCACAACCTCTTGCCCACACAACCCCTTTATTTCAGCAGTTGAGTATTTTAAAAGTGGATCAAATGTGTAGTTTGCAAATTGCAATTTTTATGTACTCCTATTTAAGAACATTTTACCAGATAGTTTTAATAATTATTTGACTTCAAATTGTACAATTCATAGCCATAGTACCAGAAATTCAAATCACTTAAGATTACCGTTATATAAATATAGTTTCTCTCAAACAACAATTTCTTACACTGGTGTAAAATCCTGGAATTCAATACCAGTAGAGATTAAGAACAGTCCGACACTTTCTAATTTTAAACGTAAATTTAAACTGTATATTTTACATAAAAACAATTCACAAACTTATAGTGGTACAATATAATTTTTTTGTTTGCCTGTTTAATTTGCCAACTTAATTTTGTTTTATCATGTACTTTACGACGCTATTGTTTGTGGGTTTTTGGTTTGTTTTTGTTTTTTATTTGTTTTTATATATAAAATATCCAAAAAATCTAATATTGTTCTGGGGATTAGCCTCGACAGGCCCCTGGCCTTTGTTGGTCCCCCACATGTTTTTTTTATATCTACATGTATTTAGTTGTTCTTAGATTTTGTTCGCTTTTTGTTTCTCTTAATATTATTGTTTGTTAATTGTGTATTTTTATACGTCTGAACATGTATGTATACTTGTTGTTTTTTATGAACCACATGTGGAAATAAAACTTGAACTTGAACTTGAACTTGACTGATTATATAATTCCTTCCATTCAGACGTCTTCAGTCTCCCTTTCTCTCTCTCTCTCTCTCTCTCTCTTTCCCTATCTCTCTCCTTCTCATTCTCTCTTTCTTTCTCTCTCGCTCCCTTCCTTTATAAGCCCCCAAATATATTATAAAGGCTCTTTTAGCTTGGGGGGGGGGGGAGGGGGGTTCGATATAGTATCGCCCAGTAAGATCCCTCGTTTTAGCGTAGATGTTCATGTCTATAGTTCAGGAAACTTTTATTCTATATTCTACTCCTGCAAATGAAATATGAAGAAGGTGCTTTTTATATTGCGTAACATTCAATAATATATTGTTTAATGCGCTTTACTTGACACATGAATGTTAATGACGAACACCAAAAAAAGGAAGAGAAATATAAATAATCTTCCAATCATTGAAGAGATGTACCTCCGAACGGCCCTCCCAAATCACGAGAATTGTGTATAACTATGTATAATCACTGAACACATACCTTAGTTTTTGCCCCCCATCCCCTTTCCGGTTTTCATCGAAAGGGTGCGGTGCGGTGCGGCGCGGTGTGGTGTGCTTAACGCACCCATTCGATAAAAGAGGGGGGGGGGGCTTTTCTCGAAAGGGTGCGTTGAGAGCGGAGCACCGTTTTAACACACCCTTTCGATAAAAGCGGGGTAGCTTTTCTCGAAAGGGTGCGTCGACTAGTCTTTCGCATCAGTCGTTTAAAATGAGGATCTGGGACAGAAGGTAATAGTTGCCAATTTAAGTATATCGAAAATGTATTAAATAGAATGGAATGGTTGTTGTTGTTGTTTTAGTTTTAAGGGCGTGTGTCATTCAATTATGAATATTTACGCCGTCGTGATTACAGAGTGGTCTCTTTCGTTATTACTATGTTGATGGGGAGACAGAGAGAAGGAAAAAAAGGGAAAGGGAAAGGGAAGATAAAAGGAAAGAAAGAAGAATAAGAAGAAAAGAGGGAAACGGGGGGAAGGGCGAAGGGCTCTTGCCTCCTCTCTCCCCACCCCCCGCCAAAAAATAAATAAGAGATAGAGAGAGAAGGGAAAGGGAAAGGGAAAGAGAAGATAAAAGGAAAGAAAGAAGAAGAAGAAGAAAAGAGGGAAACGGGGGCGAAGGGCTCTTGCGTCCCCCCCCCCCCCCGCCAAAAAAATAAATAAGAGAGGGAGAGGGAAGGGAGAGGGAAAGAAAATATAAAAGGAAAGAAAGAAGAGGAAAATGAATAAGAAAAGAGGGAAACGGGGGAAGGGCAAAAGGCTCTTACCTCCCCCCCCCCTCCCGCCAAAAATAAATAAGAGAGGGAGAGGGAAGGGAGAGGGAAAGAAAATATAAAAGGAAAGAAAGAAGAGGAAGAAGAAAAGAGGGAAACGGGGGCAAAGGGCTCTTGCCTCCTTTTTTTTCTTTCTTGTCCTTTCTTTCCTATTCTCCCTCTTTTTCGTTTTTCTTTCTTTTTCTTTTTCCTTTCCCTCTCTTTTTTCCCCTCCCCCTTTCTCTTTTTTCCCCGACGGCAGCGCAATTTTACCGACAATATCCTGACAGGTGGGGGGGGGGGGGTGTCGCACCCTCACACCCCCCTTTGGAGACGCCCCTACCCACGCCACTGTTGGCGACCACAAGGCTATCAATACAAATTAAGACATATTAATGAAGATTCTTTTTTAATGTTGCAGAGAGATAACTATTTTCTCTATGAACTTGTTTAATGGAAGGATAATAAATAATATTAAAAACATGAATACTATAGCGCTATAATGATGAGAGAGATGATTTAAGTCATACCTTTTTCAATGTGATTGGAGTAGACTTGAGGGTGGGGGGGGGGGGGGTAAGATCTCGGCCGTTTCACAGCCGATCGCCGCGAAAATGTGCATGAATGTCACGTGAAGTGTATAAAGAACTATGGTAATTTCAATTTTTTGAAAAATTCACTCATTTGCATATTTATGGTAATTTATGCAAACAAGGTCAGAGAATTCACATTTTTACCCATAAATCATATATAATTCATATTCAAGCGTTTTTTTCACTACATATATTCGTTAGAATAATAATAATTTGACAACAAAGTTGGAAGAGCCAGTTTATCCCTATGTTATCTCTAGTTTTGATAATTTGTATTTATGTATTATATTGTTTTTGTTGTTTTATTTCATTTCTAACCACAATTCAACTATTTTGACCCAAAAACAAACACATTAACTTGGAAACAAGACCAAATAACCAATGTTTTCTCTTTTTTTAAAAGAATAAATGGTATTTCCATATGTTTGGTACATAAATCACAAAAATGAGCGATTTTTAGGGCTGACATGCAAAAACAAAAGGTCACGTAACTCCGCAACTATACGTCCAATTTTCAACAAAAAAAATGTTTCAAAAGATGCGTAAGACTCGAAAGAAAAAAGTCATGAAAGAAAAACTTTATATCTGCCGCGGTTCCGGAGTAGTCGCGAAATTACTAGAGAGCACTAATCTTTTTTAGGGGCCCTCGAAAATTTGAAAAATCGTTCCCCCCACCCTTGAACGCCAGGGAGGGGGGGGGGCCTATCTCCCCAAAACGGTAAATTAACGTGTTTTTTTACACGTTTTCTTCACAGGGCGGAGCCCTCAGAAGCTCAGGGGTATTAAACATCAAAATTAATGTCGGATGAGCATAATTTTATACCTTATTTGTGACAGTGGCAGGACACAATTTGGTGTTGGGTCCAGGGGGCGGAGCCCCCAGAAGCTCAGGAGTTTTGTACATTAAATTATTATTATTTTATACCTTATTTGTGACACAGGGGTCACGAATTGGCGTGGGGTCAAGGGGGTGGAGCCCCCGGAAGCTCAGGGGTTTTGGGCAATAAATAACGGTCAGATGAGCATATTTTTATATCTATTTGTGACACTGGCAGGACACAAATTGGTGTTGGATCCAAGGGGCTGAGCCCCAAGAAGGTAAGGGGTTTTATACATCAAATTATCGTCAGATGAGCATATTTTTATATCTATTTGTGACACTGGCAGGACACAAATGCTTTTTTCTCTTATTTCTTTCCTTATTACTTCTCTTTTCCTTTCCTTCTCTCTCTCTCTCTCTCCCTTATTTATTTTTTGGCGGAGGGGGGAGGGAGGAGGCAAGAGCCCTTCGCCCCCGTTTCCCTCTTTTCTTATTCTTTTTCCTCTTCTTTCTTTCCGTTTATATTTTCTTTCCCTCTCCCTTCTCTCTCTCTCTCTCTCTCTCTCTCTCTCTCTCTCTCTTATTTATTTTTGGCGGGGGGGGGGGGAGGGCAAGAGCCCTTCGCCCCCGTTTCCAACTTTTCTTCTTTCCTTTTTCCTCTTCTTTCTTTCCTTTTATCTTCTCTTTCCCTTTCGCTTTCCAATCTCTCTCTCTCTCTCTCTCTCTCTCTCTCTTATTTATTTTTTGGCGGGGGGGGGGGGGGCAAGAGCCCTTCGCCCCCATTTCCCTCTTTTCTTCTTATTATTTTTCCTCTTCTTTCTTTCCTTTTAGATTTTCTTTCCCTCTCCCTTCTCTCTCTTATTTATTTCTTTGGCGGGAGGGGGGGGGGGGGTAAGTAAGAGCCTTTCGCCCTTCCCCGTTTCCCTCTTTCCTTCTTCCTCTTCTTTCTTCCCTTTTATATTTTCTTTCCCTTTCCCTTTCCCTTCTATTTATTTTTTGGCGGGGGAGGGAAGACGAGGAAGCAAGAGCCCTTCGCCCCCCCTGTTTCCCTCTTTTCTTCTTATTCTTCTTTCTTTCCTTTATCTTCCCTTTCCCTTTCCCTTTTTTCCTTCTTTCTGTCTCCCCCATCAACATAGTAATAACGAAAGAGACCACTCTGTAATCAAGACCATTCCATTTTATTTAATACATTTTCGATATACTTAAATTGGCAACTATTACCTTCTGTCCCAGATCCTCATTTTAAACGACTGATGCGAAAGACTAGTCGACGCACCCTTTCGAGAAAAGCCCCCCCCCCGCTTTTATCGAAAGGGTGTGTTAAAACGGTATTCCGCTCTCAACGCACCCTTTCGAGAAACCCCCCCCCCCCCTCTTTTATCGAATGGGTGCGTTGAGCACACCACACCGCGCCGCACCGCACCCTTTCGATGAAAGCCCCCCTTCCATGCCTTCTTCTGCTTAATGGGCTATTAATCCTTACCAAGGTCTTGATTACTGACCTGCGGATATATATTTGTCCAATCCAAAATAAGTACTAATCAGAGTTAGACCTTGGTCAAGATTAATAGCCCATTAACATTGCCTGGTGCGGTTCGATGCGAGTTATTCATACTAATTCATTCAAGCAAGCGACTACGAACACACGGCTATAAAAGTGCAGTATGTCCAGGAAAGTCAAAGGTAAGTTACACGCTGAGAGTATAATAATATTGATGTGTAGTTGTTAGCATAATGTACAGTGTAGTATTACGTTACAGTAGTGGACAGGCCCAGTATAACGAGTACAGCGCTAGCCCAGTCGACCAAATAAAAGACCATCGAGTATGAAATGCACTCGAGACCGAAAACCATATGTGTGCAGTAACTGCTGTATATACGACATACAGTACAAAACAATTATGCTTGCGCACACACCTTTGACCTTAATTTTGGTTATCATTTCTGTGAGCGTATTGCTTGGTGCTTATGATCCCTTCACCTAAATATTACAAAATATTTGTATCGGCCCATAGGCTTGGCATATCGAGGTTTATAGTGCGCTATATCGAATGATTCGGGCTTTTAAATTTTTAACTAAATACTATAGAACATTAATCGGTTATACAAAAATGAAAACTTTGGATGAAAAATCTGAAATCTGAGAATGAAGTACTCACTTTTAAATAATGAGAACAACCACCCCGTTAATTAGGTCATTTCATTGTGAAGGCGATTCGATGATTAGAATTTCAAAATGTACCCATTAGAATGTGAAGAACATGGCACATGCCCATTTAGTTTTAACTCTTCGTACGTAGTGAGAAATCATATTTTGTGATAACGGCTGCTTTAAACGCGTGAAGAACGCATTAACTTTAATAGCTATTCAAAAGACCGATAATAAAATGAATTAATTTATCACGCTTAAATTGACTTGCCTCACTTCAGAGTTGATTGCAGAAAAGTCAAGACAAAGTAAAACAAAAGGTGTATTAGTGGATCTCGCCAACCACTTTGTTACGCTATATCACGCATATATTTTTATGTAGCCCGTAAAATATTGATAAGGGGCTGATTATTAGAAGAATCTATTTTTATTTGAAAACTGAACACGAATGCATGCAAGATTCCCCCCCCGTACAGTCCAACTCATTTATTATTAGGGCCCTGTCTTATAAGATAGCAAATATTGTATTAAACCATTACATTTGGTAAAGTATCGTCTTATAATCAGGGACAACGGAGTGTTTTCAGAGTGGGGAGGGGGGGGGGGGCATCGAGATAAAAGGCGATTAAACAAAGGGGCACCTACAAAGCCAAAGGTCAACCTCAAAACGAAAAAAAATACAAATTGCTATATATACCCGCATTGCAAAAAAAAAAACATCAGGGATATGATTTTTAATATTTTCTCTTTATGTGATCCAAGACACTGCTCCCTATTTCCCTAAATTAGCGAGTGTTACATTATGTTTTAATCCATGAAAACATATCTACTCTTGTTTTTTTGTGCCATCATTTAAGGATTAATGGAGCGCCTACGGGCGGGTGAGAAGGTGATTTGCGCTGAGGGGTACATCTTCCTCTTCGAGAGGCGGTGCTACGTAAAAGCTGGTCCGTTCGTACCCGAGGTCGTTCTCGACCATCCCGAGTTCGTCAAGCAAACCTATGAGGAGTTCGTCAAAGCAGGCAGCGATGTCGTCATGGCTTTCACGGTATTACTTCTTCCATGAAGTTTTCATCGTTCTTAGTTTCTATATTATGTTGTAACATCGCGGAAGTGGACGAGGACTTATAACCCTGACCTGGATGTTTTGACGGAAGGAGATGAATTAGCTTTGCAAAAATACAGAGATATTATTTACAGTCAAACTAGTGACCCTAGTGACCACATGTCTACAAAGACGACGAACACATTTTTTGTTTCCCTTGAAAATAATTTCTCATTGATACATGTATTAGCGGAACCTGTCTACAAAGACCACCTGTCTTCAAAGACCACTTTTTGTGTTTCCCTTGGGCGGTCGCTATATACAGGTTTGACTGTGTATATATGAGAGAGAGAGAGAGAGAGAGAGAGGGGGGGGGGAGGGAGAGATAAAAAGAAAGAGAGAGAGAGAGAGAGAGTGAGAGAGAGAAATAGAAAATATGTAAGAGGGTCAGAGTTTAGAATTGTAGGTAAAGCCTCGGTCACAAATGCCATTACGAACTGCTACGAACGCCGTACGAATGATTTTCAGACAATGGAAATTCGGGAAGACAATGGAAAAACAGAGAGATTCGTACGAAAATATCGTTCGTACGAACATTTGTGACCGTAGCATAAGCTAGAGTGTATAGGAAATTGTCGCGGATAAATAGTAGCAGGAGCATGTATGACCTATGGCAACATAATCTCGTTCAAAATAAAATGTGCAAATGAGTTTAAGTAAAAAATTATCTGAAATATCTATATTCATGTATTTCAGTATTACGCCCATCGTGAGAAACTCGCGCTCATCGATCGTGAGAAAGACATCGAAGCGATGAACCGTACTGCCCTACGACTTGCCCGAGAGGTCGCCGATAAGACCGGTACCCTGGTCGCTGGTGATATCTGCAATACCAACGCTTTCGATCCTAAGGTTCCTAGTTGCAGGGAGACAGTCAAAAATATGTTCAAAGTAGGTTTACCCTTCAGTTAAAAAAAAATAATTTTTTTTTCTTTCTTTTTTCAAATGATAATTTTGTAAATTGTACTACGTAATCATATGCCCCGTAAACGGCGTTTTAATGAGGTCCTTCGTCATACCAAGAAGTTACTAGCTAGTAACTTCTTGGTCATACAGAGTTTTTATCAGGGTTGACAATCGCTGAGGTGAAAGGGGGAGGGGACCTCTTTACTGGATCAAGATTTTATAATGTCTCAACATTCTCCCATCATTATATTGTCATGACGCCCCTCTGGCTGGTCGACTAGACAAAAGCAAATGGGCAAAATAGTTTCTTTGCGATGTTTAATACGATGGAAACTACTTTCGAAAAATCAACTCAAGGGCAACTTGAATAATTATCCTCTTGTATGTTCTATAGACCTGTACAAATCATGTTCCGGTTACGTAATATGTCATTGTAATATTCGCACATGTCAAATGGTGACGTAAAAGGCCTTTGAAATTGCCTTAGGTTGGTATTAGCGTATTTCGAAAGTAGCTGCGATCGTCCTGTATATACTATGATTATTACAACATCAAACTGTGTTCGATCTAGAAACAAAATATTACTGTACATTCATTTCATCGATGGAAATATAATTATGGTTTCGTAGGCCTTATGTACAGTAATACTTAATATAAGCTCTATATATGTTATTTCTTTCACAAACTGTCTCTTTGAGTAATTTGTCTCCACTTCGTCTTAATTTCTATTTTCGTCTTTTCCCCATCCATCCCGCCTCTAAATTTTGCATACAATTCCGCTTTCCTTCTCTGTCGTCTTCTGTCTCTTTCTGCCATCCTATGTTTATCCTCTTTTTCTTTCTCCCGCTTCCACTCGCTCTTCTCTCCTGGTAGGAGCAAGTATTATGGGCTGTGGAAGAGGGGGCGGACTTCATCGTAGCAGAGACTTTTGGTATCTTGGAGGAAGCCATGATTGCCTTGGAGGCCATTAAAGAATTTGGAAGCGGTAAGACTAAGAAGGAGATGGACAGTGCTATTGAATAACCACTGTTTTTCTGTTCTCTCTTTACGACTATAAACGTTTTCTACCTCAAATTCTTTCTTCTCTTAGCCCCCTCTCCCTTCTCTTTCACTCTCAGTAATGTACTCGCTTACCTCTTCTTTCGGCTATCCCCTCCCCTCCTTTCTCTATTATTATTATTATTTTTTTTTTTATCTCTATCTCTTTCTTTCTCCTCCCTCTCTCTCTCCCTCTGTCACCATCCATTCCCTCGGTCTTTCCTTTCTCCCTCTTCTCTTCTTCCCCTCTTCCCCTCTCGTACTCCACCCCTCTGTTGCCTTTTTCTTATTTCCGCTAGTGTTTAAACCAGACTTTTCCAACATGTATTTTTGAGTTACTATAATTGTTAGATAAATTACAAAATAGATCATTAAACGCCATTACATGTAACTAAATATATATCAAAGTAGGTGTGTTTTCTGGTTATAAAATGAATCCGCCATAGATCTTTATCTGAAATATAGAACGGTTCTTGAACATTGGACCTAAGTATACTCCATGCTTGAACCCGCCTTATCTATCTTTTGTTTGGACATTAAACATAAGTCTGTTTGGCGGAATTGAGAGAGAGAGAGAGAGAGAGAGAGAGAGAGAGAGAGAGGAGGGGTTAAACTTCGGTCACTTCAGAATTATCAATGACATTGTAGTGTGTAAATGTCATTCTCGAAGTCAAGAATGTAGCAACTTGAATGGCATACTATGACGTTTCGTTCGTTTTGTATTCACAGTTGGGATGAAAAAGTGAGGGATGGCGTTCTCTTTAAAGTGAATCGGTAACATTGTTGAAGGTTAATGAAAAAACTGTATGAAATTTTACTTATTATATTCCTTCTACTGCACAAACCCTCTAACATACAAAGAATCCTGAACAAAATTCTCAAACCACAAAGATATTTATGGTTTGCTTTGAAGGCGTCTCTGTGCAACACCCTCTAATAGTAAACTGTCCCAACCGTTTTCCCATGAAAATAAGACATAAAACAGGCTTATAAAAATCTTTCAACATTTAAATGTTTGGAATGGTATATAAAGCAAATTCAGTGCTTTGTGACAATTTACATTCACCTAAAATGTTAAATTGAATTATAATATTATAGTTGGGAGAATTCAAAAATCTATCAGAATAATTTTTATCATCAATAATTGTCCGATTTCACTCAAACTTTCAGATTATCTTTATTGTACATCTAGCATTGAAGTCACTACCTTAGCACCATTTTCTCTCATCTGAACAACGTGGCCAAGTCCCTTTGAAGGAAAATAGGGACACTGGAAACAAATCATAGCGATCAAATTTACCATCGATAGTTTTTGTTTACACATTCTAGGCCTACCGGCAGTCATCACACTCGCTGCCTGCCAGATGAGCCTGTCTTCGCTAGATGGAGTAGACCTGATAGAATGCTTCAGGCGGCTGGAGGCGGCTGGAGCCGATGTGATGGGACTCAACTGCTCCAGGGGACCAGCGACCATGTTGCAGCTCCTCGAAAAAATAAAGAGTGCCGGTTTTAAGGTTAGTGTTATTCATATCAATTCGTATCTAATTACTACACGTCTGTAAAACCTAAAGAATATTCACAATGAACGGCAATTTGAAGTCTTAAAAATCTTGACATGAATCCAGGGAAAGGCCCAGGATTCCGTCAAGGGGGAGGGGGGGGGGGGGCACAACTCCGAAGCAAATCTGACAACCCCCCTCAAAACAACTAACAATTTTGTTAAAATCGAAGAAAAACAAATTATTTATTAAAATACACATTATTATTATGGGGGATCATTCTAATTTTCTGTTTTGTTTAATGAATGCCATATTGAGGCCGGGGCGGTTGCCGTTAGATGTTTGCAACTCTTTTGTGGTGCTTTTTCATTTATCATGATGGTAGTTCAGTTGTTCATCATCATAACGGAGAGGCTGGAAGAAGTTTGTGGCGGGAGGGTGGGGGAGGGGGGGGGGAAGAGATGGTAGTGATGAATTAAAGCGTGACTATCCCGGTATTGGTATGTTGATTCGGTAAATAATGACGAGTCCAATATCATTATAATTATTTGTTATGGGGTAATGCTGATCACCATGACCCTATGGCGATTCCAGTGCTTTTTGTACCTTAAAGTATTTTCTTTTCTTTTTTCACAGACTCCCATTGCAGCTGTTCCCGTAACATACCGAACAACTGAAGAAATGCCCAACTTTCACGCACTCAAAGACCCTACCACAGGTGAAACTACTTTAACGACAGTCCGTTATTTTTTTGCCCTACAAACCTATACACATTGAAAAATAATTCGATACCGTACCTGAAATATATACATATATATATATATATATATATATATATATAAGTTTTTATTGTATTGTATTGTATTGGTTTATTGAGATAAAAATCATTGGACATGCAGCTAAAAGCTGAAATGGTTCAATTTACAGAGTAAAAAGTACATGGTATAACATTGCATTGATAACACATTGAAATATATAGAACACTTATCAAATATTGTGTATATTTAAATACGATTTACAGTTTCATTGATGATATAAAATTGTCATTCGTTTTACATGAGATAGAAAATTGATAATTAACAATTTACAGGTTTATTGCAACAGTGATACGTAGGTGGGATAACATTTAGATGTTTATACAGATAAAATACGATAAAAGATAAGATATTGAAGCTAAGTTTCAATATTGGTTGCAAGGTGATGTTTCTGAATTAAGCGAAATTGGCAAATTAATATTACATCAGAGAGTATAAAGTGAAGAAACCTTGAATGAATTAAATATAGTGATTATAAAGATGTAATGTTGACATCGACAAAGATAAATATTAACAAAGTGATGGTCCTGAATTCAGCGAAATTGGCAAATTGATATTACATCAGAGAGTATAAAGTGAAGAAACCTTGAAAGAATTAAATATAGTAATGATAAAGATGAAATGTTGACATCGACAAAGATAAATATTAACAAGTAAATAGGCTACTTCACATTGATTGAAAAATTCTCAAGTTCTGTTATTAATTGATATTGCACATAGAAGAAGAGATACGAAAGTAGCAATCAGTAGATGAAAATGCATGTGGGAAAATAATCAAATACATTGTTTTGATGACTCGATCTTTGTTAGTTTTAGTTCAAAGATTTAAGGTGAATTAAGCAGTCTAACAATAGTGGGTATCGTTGAGGAATAATACCGGGTAGTCCGACAGAGGGGGGTGTTGAGAAGATGTGAAGAGCGTAGGCGACGAGAGGACATATCACTACGTAAGGGAGGGAGAAGATCACGGTGCCGGGGAGATTTCAACAGACTACGGGCAAAGGAATCCAGTAGTTGTTCATGACGCTCCGACATACGACAGATGGAGAGGTGCTCTAGAGCATGGTCGTAAGAGACATACTGGTCCTTCATAATGATGCGGCAGACACGTTTCTGGATTTTCTCAATATCATTGTACTGATTTGCAGTGATGCTTGGGGACCAAAGGGGAGATGAATACTCCAAAAGAGGACGTATGTAGGATGAGTAGATGTTGACTAGGTCACAAATTGGGACGGATGCCTTTCGAAGACGACTTATCATAAATACTCGCTTTCCCGCTCTTGATACTATATCACCAACTTGTTTGTCCCACTTGAGATTGGATTGTAAGTGCACGCCCAGTATTTTCTGGGATTCCGTTGTTTTCAGAGGCTCATCATTGAGACGCAAACAAGGAGTGTTGATGTTACGTTTCGTGAAGTTGACAGACATGGCATTGCTCTTGGTGGTATTGAATTTCATGTCATTGTCTTTACTCCAATTTTCTAATTCGTCAAGATGGTCCTGTAGTTTCGGTGGTGCCGATGTCGTGCGAATCTCGAGAAGGCTTAGGTCGTCAACATATTTCCAATGATGCTCGATATCATGTGCGGCATCATTCACCAGAGCTAGGAACATCAACGGGCCTAGTTTTGTTCCCTGCGGAACTCCGCACGTTAAATGCCTTTCCTCGGAGATACAAGAGCCAACTCTAACAGCCTGGGTGCGATCAGTTAAGAAGCTGGTCGCGGTCTGAAGAACTGCTTCATTGACACCATACGTGAAGAGTTTGCGAATCACTATATTGTGGTTGACACGATCGAAGGCTTTAGAAAAATCTATCGTGCAAAGGGACGCACAGTAGCCAGGCCTATCTAATCCCTTGAGGATTGTATCCACTAAGCTCACCAAGTAGTGGGTTGTTGAACTGCCTTTAATGTTGCCAAACTGACGATTGTCAAGATGGGGTGTGAGGTCTCTCATCAGATACAGTGAAATGAAACCTTCAAACACTTGTGAAAATATCGGAGTTATCGATATGGGTCTCAAGTCGGAACAGCTTCTAACTGGGTAGGTTTTAGGTACCGGTGTTACAACGGAACATTTCCAACGCGATGGGAAAGAACCCGACTTTAGAATGGAATTGAAGATGGCAGATAACGGAGCAGAGAGCTCTAGGGCGAATTCTCTGATCAGTCGAACAGGAGTATCTTCAGGATGGATAGCTTTAGATGGATTTAGCTTCTTCAGCGCTTGAAAGACCCTGAAGCGTTGAATGTCGGGTGGTGGTCTTCTGGCAGGTAGGTAGGCCGGGCTAGTCGTGGTATCAAGGGCAGGTAGTTCAGAGCATATACCTGCAAAGAAGTCGTTGATATGATTTGCCTGCTGAGAATGGCTCATGCCGAAGTCATCTGGAAAACTGTAGGAAGTACGTTTACTCAAACCAGCAAGAGAGCGTATTTGACGGTGCCAGGAGCCAGGATTTGAATTCTTCATCGCTGCGATCTTTGAGCGATAAAACGTAGACTTCAGTTTCACAATTGCGCGCTGAATCTGATTGCGAATACTCCTAAAAGAAACCAAGTCACCCCTTCAAAGGCTCGTTGTCTCTTCTGGGTGTCAGTTTTTATCTTGTCATTGATCCATTGTTTGTCGTTCGCTGAACGCTTACGAACAACAAGAGGGAAATGTTGACGATATGCCTGATCTAGAACATTCTGAAGAGATCGGACCATATCGTCGGATGACTCCATATCATTCAGGTAGCTGAAGTCATAAGAAGTGATCCAACGACCAAAGGATCTGATGCCTGAGTCGCGCATGGGACGATAGCTAAATCTGGTCGTAAGTGTAGGACGAGAAATCTCTGGAAACAACAAAACTGTAGAGTGATCTGAACGTCCGATGGGGGCCGTTATCCGAGGTTCCTTGTAAAAATCTCCCCTGTCAGTGAAGATCATATCAAGTATCCGGTTTTGTCTAGTAGGCTGCTTGACAAGTTGATCGACATTGAGATGTCGCACAAACGGGGTTGTATCTAGATCATTGAAATCACCAAGGATCACAGTCGCAGCATCAGAGAAAGAGTTACGAATATAGTCGCTCATATATATGACGTGGTCGATGATCTCTTCCTTCATAGGTGTGTTAGGTGGTGCATAAACAACACAAATGAAGAGGTTTACAGAGTTCCGGACGTAACTGCGAAGACTTGCTTTAGCCCAGAGGATTTCAAGGTGTTTGGGTGTAAGCTCTGCTCCAAAAGGTGTTGCATGGAGATCATTTCTAGCATACAGAGCTACACCTCCACCACGTTTATCAGCTCGGTCCTTGTGAAGAAGGTTGTATCCTTTCATTTCGTTGGCTTCCGCAGGGTTACTATCCGAAAACCATGTCTCAGTCACGGCTACTAAGTCAGCTTGATTGACCTGCACCGTTACATAAAGTTCATCAAGTTTATTATTCATCGATCTAATGTTTGTTAGGAGGATCGATGGAAAGTGATCTTTGTATCTATCACTTCGAACCAACTGGATAACATTGGCTTTCCTTGAAGGAATTAGAAGATGTTTTCGCCTTGGTATTGTTTTAACGATAGTAATGTGTCTTCTCATGTGCGAACCGCCTCTCCTACCCCTCATGCGGCGGTGTTGATCATTACGTGCTATTCCTAATCGATCAATGTTTATCAACACTTCTTGGGGTAATTGAACTCTAGACGTAGACACATTATTACGTAATAACATCAATTCACTTGCACTGTAGCGTATCTCTTTGTGTTCTGTGGGCATTGTTGTTGTCAACACAAAAGATACTAGAAGTAGTCCACAAACTATGGCTAGAGATCCAGCTCGGCGTACGTAGTACGTGTACTTGGTATAGGCGTTCATATATGAACGCCGGTGCATGATGAACAAGAAAGTTGAAAACAGTCAGAACACTCAGCAAAACAAAACATAAAACTACTCACAATGATCACTGACGACAATACAACAGGACATACACGTTGGTTCGACTGAAAATCCAAAATGTTGTTATAAATATCAACAAAAGTGTATGTTTAAAGCTAAACTTTAGTACTGGTAATGCGATTGCATTGTGAAAGAAAAGGTGTGAAAGGATCAGAAACAGTTGATCATGTAGCATGTAAGTATTGGTGTGCACTGCAAGGTTCTGGAGTCATCAAAATCATAATAAATTTGACCGAGTCTTGGTAAAGTAACAAACACTCACATAGAAAGCTATATATGGGACAACACACATCGTGTCGGGGATGGTACTACCTTGGTTTCCTTGTCTTTCTATGCTCATTACTCAGCCAGTATACATTTTCTTCCAAAATTGTTTGGCACATGTCATTTATTTGTAATCTTGAACATTCAGTGTAAGTTTCGTTTGATTCTGTGAGAATTAATTTTTTTTTTTTACCAGTACTGGAGTTTATCTTTAAGAGGAGCAGACAAAAAAGTATGGGCCAGCAGCATGACAGCGCCCTCATACGACTTAGTTTATAGATAATGCGATAACATTTGCATTGACTTGCATTCTTTTTCATTTCATACACCACTACACCACAACAAATACCAGACAATTTTATTAGACGACCTTTAGCAGCTTTTAAAACTTTAATCAGACGGTCATGAAGAATGAATTCATGATTCATGTCAATGATATAACAACTATACAAATCCCCTTAGGCCTGATCAAGTGCAATATAGACATGATTTTAATACACCAATACATCAGAAGTCATCAATACACCAAACGAAGGACGTGGCCAAGACATTAGTTCCTTCTTAAAGAATGTTATTTATTTCCTCTTCAGATGAGATCGCGTTCCCGCTCAACCTCGACTGCCTGCTCTGTTCCCGAGACGACATCGCCAAGTTCGGTCGCAAATGCGAGGAGCTCGGCATCAACTACGTCGGCCTTTGCTGCGGTAACTCACCGCATCTTACCCGCAGTCTAGCCGAATCGCTCGGCCGCGTCACACCGGCGTCGAAGTTCTCACCGAACATGGCGCTACATTGTATATACGGCACCGATGACCGAGTGAATACCTATCTAAGAAAAGATGTTAAGAAGGCTTTGTCGGGGCAAGAAGGTTGAGACCCCAAATTTCCCCTTTTTTGTCGTGGTCCACTATAGTTGACCCAATTTTGTAGGATTTTTTTTTTAAAGAGGATAACAATTTGAAAAAAGAGAGGATATAATGGCAGCCAGACATGTGCCACTAACACAAGAGCTTCTTTTAGAGCAGGGGATCATGGTTGTCCCTTTTTTTTCTCTTAACGTCTTGTATCACGCCATATCATTCTGATGGTAGTAATATGACTTAAATATGACTTAATATCATATGTCCCGAAAATATGACCCGCAAAAAGTTGCGTAGGCATGCATTAGTTCAAGAGCTACAACCTGTAGAATCACTTGAGATCATTTGAGGTATGACGCCCCCTTGAGTAATGATATTTCTCTAAGAAATCGCCCATTTTCGCAAAGCTGTCGGAAATATTCATTAACAACGTTTCGTCTTGATAAACACATGCTGAATTTTAATAGCCAGTTGGAACCGGTCTTTTAGACGTATACATCTGTTGTTCTGTTTTGTATCATGCTATTAATCTATTTGATATAAACTCGAGGATAGTTTTTTCCTGGATTCAGTCAGCTTCAGAGAATGTTTTTATCCGATGATAGATATTGACACGAGCACATTATATGACCTCCATTCCTGTATGTTTTTTACTTTTTTTATACTAATTCTAATGTGCAAATCAATTGAAAAATGATAACAACTGCAAAGTTGAGAAGTTTGTCTTCAGTATGCGTGCATCAGTTTTGTTTTTAAATATTCAGCTTGAGAGAGAGAGAGAGAGAGAGGGGGGGGGGAGATATATATATATATATAATAAGTATATATATATATATATAATATGTATATATATAGAGAGAGAGAGAGAGAGAGAGAGAGAAAAGAGAGAGCGAGAGAGAGAGAGAGAAAGAGAGAAGGAGAGAGAGAGAAAGAGAGAAGGAGAGAGAGAGAGAGAAAGAGAGAGAGAGAGAGAGAGAGAGAGAGAGAGAGAGGGGATCGATCTTTTGTAACATAAACAAAATAAAGTCAAAGGCAAGTGTTAACAATGTTATTTTTCTTCAGTATGACACAAGAGTCGTTATTATTATGTAGTATTCATGCAGAAATAAACGAATCATGCAGAAATAAACGAATAAATCTTATGTACAAGATTGTATATATTCTCATCAAAAAGTACTTTTAAGGACAAATATTTCATATTTACATTTGCATCTTTACCTACAATGAAAGAAAGTCGAAACAATCCTTCTTTCAATAAACAGAGTTATCTACAAAACAAGAAAATTCAATTTGGCAGTCATCCATCGCTGTCATAATTTAAGCCTACAATATCAAAATTACCTACATAAATCTTTCCAAAACTTTATATACTAAGGAAAAGAAAACGATTGCCCTTTGAATTAATCTTGGCGTCATCAACTTAAAAATAAATAAATAAAAATTCAAAGAGTCATTTTAACAAATTCAGTCTCAACCAAAGCTATCTTTACATAAAGTTTCCCCAACTGGATACCAGGGCCGGTCTTATAAAATCCTCAAATCAATCGCACGTTTACAGTCTCCTATATCTTATGTACATAGTTGCGATTGATATCAGTCGCAAATAAGTTACGATAAATATCAACTTTCTATAAAACGGGGCCCACAAAGACACATCACAGCAACTGTTGCTTTGTTGGGCAAACCCATAACAAAGGGATATGCGCCAGCAGAAGTGTAGTGTGGGTCCAGCCAATCGGGGGAGGGGGGGGGGGGGTTTAGGAAAATGAGATGCAAGAGAGCATAGTCCTTTTAGTGACGGTAAGGGGATCGTATCACTTCTTTTCGTTTTGCATTTTCAGGATACTATTATTTCTCTCTTTTCTCTCATTCCAATTCATTCCTTTTCTTTCTTTTGACCATTTGATTGGGGGAGGGGTCGTGTACGTCCCATGTTTATCCAATAACCCCATAGCTACATTTATGTTCGCCTTGTGTCTAACTTGGCTCTTGTCTCAGCCAGAGCCATATATTCACATATTTGGCCCATTTTGGTTTCAATAGATCACAACACGGCGTATTTATTCTTTTTGTTTTGTGCTTGGCTAAACTCTCCTAATCAACGGCTCTGGTCTCAGGTAAAGCCCCGCCCCTCTACCTTGACAAATATTGACATTTTACCATGACATTGACAAGGTATTTCAGTTTCCCTTTTTATGCCCTGTTGAATAGTTAGACGTTTCATATGTTATTGTCAAAATAGCAATGGTTAATTATGAATAGAAATGAAAATCTGTCACATACAGTTAACAATTAAATTATTTATACCCCTTGTAAATTTGATTTTTTTTCTCTCCTTACGTACACGAATAAAAGGTGGACTGGTTGAATTACGGCCTTTGTTGAATACTTTTAGATGTAAGCATTAATATGTCATACTCTCTAGAAATATATATTTGGACAAATCAAATTTTCAATTACTTAAAATTTTCAAAACCTGGTAAGGGTATGAATAATTTAGATGATATTTTGTAGGACCTAATTCTGTACAAAATTAGAACTTTCTCTTGGAAAAGGCTACTTTAATCATCTTGTTTAAAAAAAAGTTAACAATACAAGAATGTCCAAATGCTGAGAAATAGATTGTATAGAAACCATTTAAAAATCTTTTGGGCGTCTATACATGGAATGGGATCGTCAGAAAATCCGCACATATAATGGTACACACAAATTATCTAATATTACTTTTAAATTTCAAAGTAATATATTAATTTTGTCCATTCTGTATTCATATTTCTATACATTTTGTTACAAGTATCATGTATCTTTTAGATTTTATATGATGCCATTTTCCCCAAAATTTAGCGTGACAATTTTTAACCTTCGCATCGACTAACAGAGGGGAGGGGGGGGGGGGGGCACAACATATATCGATACAACACTTGTCATAACCTTAAATGCATAATAAGCAAATGTATTCGTAATAATAATAGTAATTCTTCAAAATATGTACATGTTGGCTTTGGGGTTTTCTAGAATGCATAATTTCAGAATTCAAAATTGCAAAATCTCACTAGGTCGCTACGCTCCCTCGCCTAATAACACAAAACTGTGATATGACATTCCGCCCGCCCAGTCTCCCGGCCGTGATTTTTCCATGGTCACTGGCGTACTAATGGGGGGGGGGGGGGTGCCGCCTACTAAAATTTAAATGTGGTTTATTTCTAATTCAGTACCAGTGATTTACAAATGTTGCTGAAACGCCATGATTTTCCGGGATGTGTATCTTTTTTCTTTGTAAATTATACTTTTGTATGCGTTTGTTGAAAAATTACAAATTCCCAAATTTACAGTCAGGCATAAAATATTCTTATTTAGAAGCCTACATAGTCAGTGCCAGGGCCTACGAAACGGTGGGGCTCGGGGGGCTCAAACCCTCTCCCCAAACTGATTGCTCATCTGAATGTAATTAAATGCCTAAAACCTCTGAGCTTCCGGGGGCTCTGCCCCATGGACCACACCAAATGCCCTTAGGATGACCCTTGGATGCTCATCTGACCTTAATTTAATAATGCCTAAAACCCCTCGGCCTCTGGGGTCTCCGCCCTTTGACCCCACGCCAATTTAAGACCTGCTAGTGTCACATATAAGGTAACAAAATATGCACATCTGACCGTAATTAAATGCTTAAAAACCCTGATCTTGCGGGGGCTCCGCCCCTGGATGTTCATCAGACCGTCATCTGAATGCTTAAAACCCCTGAAATTCCGGGGGCTCTGCCCCCCTGGACCCCACCAACGGTTCCCAAGGCGGGCCCCTGGATGCTCATCTGACTGTAATTAGATGCCTAAAACCCCTGAGCTCTCGGAGGTTCTGCCCCCACTAGAAGTCTAGAAGACCACATCCGTTCGCGAAGTGATCTTCTGGATCGGTCCAGAAGATAGCTTCCTTGGACGGTTGTCTGTTCACACTTAGTTGGACTGATCTAGCCTAGATCAGTCTAGGAAGTCAGTGAGAACGGGGTCATAGTTCCATTTATCTAGATCTCCCTTGGCACAATTTCTCCCTCTCGTTTCTATCTTACTCTCCCCTATCTCTTTGTCCCTACATATCCTACATTCTCTGACTAACACTTTCTGGGTAGGCTTGGGCGTAGATCCAAAATATAAGTTTTTGTTGTTAGCACATTAAAGAACTGGCTTGATATTTCGCAGTACTTTTTTTTCTCAAGGATGTTGAGATAGATTCTGCGAAATTCTACTTTGTGCTTTTGCTTAAAACTGAATTATTGATTAGTTCGATTCGAACATGTATTATGAATACAATGACGAGAAAAGGCAACCTCTGTGGACAAAATAATGTTGAATTGCAACTTGTTTTATTTATTTATTCATGGCAATTTGTGAATGCAGTCGATTGCTAAATTCGTTCCAATGCACAGAATATTCATTTAAAACATAATGGGGATCAATTCAACACATGTGTATAGTACATGTAAATGCACAATAAAAGATACAATAATATGAAATAGTCCAATATAAAATGAACATGCAAGCAGAAAATGTATAACAGTCAGAACATATATCCACGGAGAGAAATTATCACATTGGTCAGTCATAGACATTACACAAAATTAATATTTAATCTAAATAGATGTGATATCAGGTAAAGAATAAAGAAAGGGCCAAAAAGGGCAAAATTATGCCAGTAGGTAGGTACAATACACTCTAACAGATTATAAGTAAGGACAATGTTGATTTTGTAATTTCTATTGTATAATGTTGTATGATATGTATTTTGATATGCATAATTATAATATTTAATCTAATAATTTATACACAAGGTTATTGTAAGTTGCATTTGCATATTTCATATATTCTGAGTCCATATCTGGTTTATTTATAATTTTATTTAATACTAATGCAGTCATTATTTTGTTTAATGTCATATGCTTCTTTACCGTTTACTTGTAATTCAATATTTTTAATATGTTTGTTTGTTTTATATTTCTCTCACTCTTCCTTCCTTTACCTTTCTTCTTTTTCTTGCGCTTAAAAACATTGGTATTAAGCGCTTTATAAATATAATGTATCACTATTTAACTTAGTGGGCTATATGGTGTTCGAAATACATGTTACGTGATAACCATAAGATGGTGAAGGGATTTAAAGAAATTGACGGTTGCGTACTTATAACGTGTAACATCCAGAATTATAAACCAGTTCGTGCAGATGGTGATTAAATTTAATTATATCGATTTAAAATGGACAATAGAGGGGAGTCAAATTAAACTCATTCAGATCGGAAGAGAAATAGAAAGGAAGCCAGAAAAATATTAAAAATGAAAGAATTCAGACGAGAGTACATATACAGATGATTTCATGTTTTTCTATGCAATGTTTGTGCCCAGGGTTTTAAACTAAAAAGGTATGCAGGGGGCATCCAAATTGATACCTCAATTTAACGAAGAGAGCGAAACAAAACCGACAACATATAATTATAACAACATGACATTACCGCGGTACCGGTTGTTCATGCGGCGACCCCGACACGAACATAACCATATTCCGTCTAAGCCCCCCCCCCTAATAGACACACATAGACATCCCGATAAGTATACCGTTGTTCATATAGCAGGTGAATAAAGTGTATTTTCACCACAACCTATTTTATTACAGCAAAATGTGACATTTACCAGTAAACACTGAAGCTCGGTATGATTGACCTTAAAGCTGATACTTCCAATGACAGTATATTTACAATGATTGATTATCAGATTTAAAATGTACTTCCCAGACATACATGTCACAATGACTTCAAAATAATAATTATACTAGAACAAAGTTGTACTTTTAGTTATCCTTGTTATAGTTGTTTGTTTGTTTTCCATATTCAATTCAACTCAAGTTTATATGAGTTAAATGTAACATTTTAGGTAATAAAATGAAGAAATGCCTAAGAAATATAATGTGCAGATGTACATGCAACTTTTAATTACCGTAAAAACTTCAAGCATATCTCTAGGTATTTAATGCAAACTGAACAATTTGAGTTCATGCCATTCACCATCAACCACTACAACTCTGCCCTTCGCCTTATCAATGCATAGACCTCGCAGGTAATTGAATGTACGCCAGCCCCCAGTGATGTTATCCAGCGCCCTATGGTTTTTATCCAAAACCGACAATGTCTCCTTGGTGAAAAGCAATTTAGAATCAGTAGAACGGGCAGTGATGTATACGTTGTCATATGCATCAAAAGCAATGCCGCGGTAATTCCAAGACTTGTTTGCAGTGTCGATCTTAAAAGAGCCTTTGGAGGTGCCATCCGTACGGAAAACTCTGATGCAATTAAGATCTGCGACATAGAGGAGATTCTGGGAATTAAAAGCTAGGAACCATGGCTTGGTCAGGTATTCCGCTATACATCTGAGAAATACACCCGATGTATTGAAGACATGGATGCAGCCAGCCCCCCAGTCCGCAACAAACACCTCCTTCTCGCAGATAGCTATACCGGTTGGACGGTCAAACGACCGGTACTGACTTGCCCACTCCCTAAGTGATCCATTCTTCAGCTCGTACACGCATCCTTGGCCATCATCGGTTATCAAGAAATGATCCTCATCATCCGATAGAGCAGCAATGCCATATGGATGAAAATTACAATCACCGATATAGAGTGAGCAGAACGAACTGTTTCCAGCTCTGACTTTAACGATACGATTGTTGTAAGTACTGGTTATGATGAAACTTCCTTTGTGACATATTACGTCATGAGGTCGATGAAGACTAGCCTTGATCACAGCCGGCCCTCTTTTGAGATTGATGCCCCTGCAGCTTGCCATTGCGGTAATTCGTCAGCTATAAGAAAAGCTGTATAAGGATATAAGGGAGATAATTAATTCGTATCACCCTGAAAAATTTCGTTTACATTTTGCCAAGATCTTGGCAAGATGCACCCTCACAAAAAAATCATGGTAAAGCAACTGCCCCAAAAGCCTCCCCCATCAGTACGCAAGTGCGAGGGAGCATAGTGAACGAGAGGGGTGAAGGTGAAAGAAGTGAATACCCCCTCACAGGTTTTTGAAGATGTGTTGTATTAAAAAATGACATTCCTTAACAAAACTATAGATAAAAAACAAGCAATATACTTTTTTCACCCTTCACTTTTCTACAATATGTACTTCTACATTTTATTAATTTATTTATCTATTCAAGTTTTATTTAAAATAGAGGGTAGGTACATTCAGTTTTAAAAAACTGCTTTCCAAGTAGGCCTACGCCCTCTAATTGAAGGATATCATGCGAGTGAGCGTAGCTACCAAGCGAGAAGATTTTTGCATTTTTTTTTGTCTAAACGCTGCACTCTTGGGCCCTCCAGAGCCTAAAACAATGTTGCAGTCTTTAGGCAGTATTTGCTATACATTTGTTTTGGCACTTCTTTAAATTTACCGGAGGGACGTGGTCTGCCCCCCCCCCTAGGTCGCCACCCCTGTCGTGTACCATGTTAATTTGTTATAAGGGCAGTTGAGTGCTGAGGTTATAATAATCGCCTCATCTTATGATGAATATTTATACAATACATTTACATGATGCATACATATATTATACTGATGCGCCCTTTTTTCTTCTTCAAGTTTTGAAGAAGACGGGTTTTGAAATTCGTATATTTTATATCTCCTAAACGGTTGTTTTATTATTCATTTCTTCTTTACATAATACATATTTGTTATCAATCGACACAGAAATATACTCAGTCTTATATATAATTATATTCCGGAAACCCAAGCTCCAAGTTCACGGTTAAATAACGCCACAATTTAAATTGTTCATTAATTAATGTATAGTGTTGGATAGCTCATTCCACTTCTTTCAAATGACTCATGATGAAGAAGTCACACATAACTAATTTCAGACAGCCCGAAGTAACAGTGTCTGGTACCAAATTGACTAATAATAGTGTATGACTGTTACTCTGGTGTCATTATGATTTTAAAGGATATTGAATGTTGTGGAATTAATTATTGTTAAACATAAAAATCACCGGAACGCTTACATTATTCTCTTCTTTCATATGATACCATAAGTATCATGAAAGGGTCACACAAAAATGAGCAGGTAGCATAACTTGCAATTGGTTAGGAACACTTAATTTCGATTTAGGAAATTAAGTGGAGGCAGTTGAAGAAAAAAAAAAAAATCCCATTTTGCAATACCCATTACAAATTGTGCTTGCTTGGTCCCAGGGTGATTCTTCCCTCATGATGATGGTGCCACATGGAAAATGAGATTATAAGCTTTTAAATGATGAGTATTTCCAATGATAAATAATCCTTATCCTTTTCTATCCTTAAAATAAAATAAAGAACCAAATGTAGCAGCTAATTAAGTTATATTGGACAAATTGGGTTTCTGACACTTCTACTTCAAACTTTCTGAAATTGGTCATGCGTGATTGCCTCATAGTTTTGGTGTCATTTAAAGGAAGAGGAGATGAGATTTCCAATGATGTACAAATTATTGAAATAATAAATTGAAATACATGAATAATTTACCAACAAACTTGGGTATCCTGTTTTATTGGAACAACTAACTTATTCATACACTTAGCAAGTTTTGTAATTTTTTAAGAATGTGAAAACATGATTTGTCCGATTAATTTTGGTATGAGAGTGTGGCATATGAAAGCTTACATCTAGAAACAAACAACAAAAGCCCTAAAACAACCAGTCCGCCTTTCAAACTTAAGTTACGAAAACACACACAAACATCAAATTTACAAGGGGTATGAATGGTTTAGTTTGTTTATAACTCTCTCTCTCTCTATACAGTGCGTCCCAGAAAAAAACGAAACCGAGAATTATCGATGTTTTATCATAACTTAATCACAATTATAATTAATAAATGACACATCTTTGTAATGCTTAGATCCTCTTCTTTCATTTGATGTCACTCACATGGAACATATTTCACGCGTGAGTGATTAAAATCGATTTGAAGGAAACGTATCAAAAGGTCAGTTGGCGGATGGTTTCTGAATTTCAAAGAGAAAAATCACATTTCTAGCAAGTTTTCTGCCCTTTTATAATTATGACACGTCAGTCAGGAAAAATGAGCTAGGAATAACAAAGTTCTATTTGTTTAAGGTAATGCTTGTATTTCCATAATTTTATTAAACGAATTCGTTTTCACTGGCTGACTGCCGTAGCAGCAAACATAATTGACAACAGACTTAACTCCATTTAGTTGACAATCAGCCATGCATGAAGTCTTTCGTCTATAAGAGCCAGTTTGAGCGATTCAAACATAGGAATTTAGGACATGAATAATTTTATAAATCAAGAAGAGCTATTTTTACCCTTTTCTTCTCTTTAATAAAACCTCCTGTCGAATATTAATACCCTTTAATAAAGGTAAGAAAATTGAACAAATTAGGAGCAAACCTACCTGCATGAACTGGTGGCTCCGTTATATATAGGTAGACTTTCGGAGTCAAACTAGTACTTCCCCTCTGTGTCCTTGTTTCAAAATGATTTCAGGGTATCAAGAATCGCGTTTTAAGTAACCTTTGCAAAAATGGAAATATCTATCTCTAACAGAAATGATTAACTCATTTATGAAGTGATTTGATAACGTTTGCAAATCACTTTGAAATGATAACCTACATATTTTATGTTAAAACTAAATCATAGCAGTCAATATTTAATATTTATTTGGCAAATAATTCTTTAAGGATACCTGGAATTAGCCAAACTTATTTAGATACTTATCGTTTGAAAATCACTTTGAAATGATAACCTACATATTTTATGTCAAAACTAAATCATAGCAGTCAATATTTAATATTTATTTGGCAAATAATTCTTTAAGGATACCTGGAATTAGCCAAACTTATTTAGATACTTATCGTTTGCAAATCACTTTGAAATGATAACCTACATATTTTATGTTAAAATTAAATCATAGCAGTCAATATTTAATATTTATTTTGCAAATAATTCTTTAAGGATACCTGGAATTAGCCAAACTTATTTAGATACTTATCGTTTGCAAATCACTTTGAAATGATAACCTACATATTTTATGTTAAAACTAAATCATAGCAGTCAATATTTAATATTTATTTTGCAAATAATTCTTTAAGGATACCTGGAATTAGCCAAACTTATTTAAATACTTATCGTTTGCAAATCACTTTGAAATGATAACCTACATATTTTATTTAAAAACTAATTCATAGCAGTTAATATTGAATATTTACTTTGCAAATACTTCTCTAAAGATAACTTGAATAAACCAAATTTAACATTTCCAGAAGGCTATAATTATCAGATCTTAGTCTAAAGAATATTATTGATAGGACAGATTGAATATACTGCAATGTCATCGTGTAAACCTATGCACACGCCGTTCAAAAGTTCGACATGTTTGTATTGCACAAAGCTCCTATAATTATTAACTCAGTTTAATTGGAAGTATGACCGATGATTACAATAAGCAATATACCAGAGAACAATATCAGCCTAAAAGGTCAAATCACATACCTTTTAGAAGGTCCTGTCAAATTTGAAATCAAGTCAATGGACTTGTGAGCTGTGCAGTATTTGCTTAATAGCATTATTAAGAAATACGGGGAAGGTGTATAAATAGCTTCAAGCATGTGTGTCAAGTGTAAGATAATTCGATTGTCCGTTACTGCAAACATTTCACGGAAGCTGACCTAAATTGGTGTGAAGGTTATAAGTATACAGAGTCAACTGGTTCTTTGAAAAACTACGGCTCATCACGATATACAATCTGTTTCAACGTCACTAAAAATTGTAAGTAATATTCTATTTCTGCTTTAGTTGTAAAAAAGTAATGAAAAAATACATGCAGAGCAGAAAGAAACGGGGAAAGGAACCGTGTGGCTTGTGATCAAAATTAATGAGGCGAGTTTACTAGGTGTATACAGCATGTTTTTCTTTCGGTCACATAGCAGTTCAAAGTAAACGGTCAGCTTCTCCACATAAAATTGGCAACAATTATTTGTATTTTTCACTCTTTCACAAAAATTACATTATATGAAACAGTATAAAATAAAGAAAGTAAATCAACAAGGTATTGCCATTTTGCATAAGAAATCATTGAGTACATATTTAACTCTGGTAGTGTCTAATTTGCCAATTAAAAGACTTCAAAGATTATTTTCGATTAAGTTGCTCTTATTGTATTTTGTATTTGCATTTATTAACATTCATTTCCTTCCCAACGGTACAATATGAAACACAATGTATATATAAATTATTGTGTAGCAATGGTATCAAAATGCAGTATACAGTAAATAATTCAGATAACAGAAGGAGGCGAAAACCCGAATAGCGTAGCTTGATTGGATTTGAATTATGGCATCTATTAGCTTCTTACTTGCAAATTCTGATTCGCTCGTCGCAAAAGCAACACCGAGTTTCTTTAATTTCATATGTCATTAGTAACATTTGTTTTTATGCAAATTGGATGTTGTATCCTTTCTGCTACCACTCTCTTAGAGTTTTAGTTTCTTAAACAGTTTGAGTGAAATTAAGCCCCATAATCTTTTTTGGTAATTCAGGATAAAATCTGATGGATCGTGACGAGCACTACATTTTTTTTAGCCGATAGTATCAAAATCATGAATTGATTACTTATCATGGATTTATGAAACGCGTTGCCGCTTCACGACATCTTCATAGGTCGCGGACAAAGATATTTAATATGACTGTCATGGAGAACGAGTTTAACCGTCTCTAAACGGGGTAGTTGGGTAATAAACTAGTTAGAACAAAGTGTGAACTAGTAAGAATGGTTTGGACGTATTGAGAACGAAGTAAAAAAAACTAGTTAATAACGGATTTAAACTGACTACGGACTCTTGGACTGCCTGGAAATGGCAAATTTACCCGATCTAAACTTGATATGAACTGACTTTGGACGGGGTACAGACGAGATGGACGTATTGTGGACTGTTTATAATCTATAATGAACGAACTAGGATCGTATTATAGACAATATTTACACATTCTACCCCGACGACAATCCGTGTTACGATTTTCTAGAACCGTTCCAGAACGTAGTGAGAAATAGTTTGGTGTGTTGGGAGCTTTACGATGCTGTTAGCACCTGAATACCAAACTTTAGAATATGATCAGTATAGCGCTCTTTCACCCAAAAATTGGTATGTGAGTTGTATGTTCAGATTTCTGTGTGTCCCAAAATGCCATAGCACAGAGTGTTACAGTGTGAAAATAACCTTCAGCGGTCAAGTGGTTAAATCAGATTAGTCAGCGATTCATTTATCTATGAAGTAGCTTATTTTCATAGAATAGATATATCGACTGCGGTGAGAGGCCTGGTTCTTTGATAGGGGACGTTGCCTGCCCCCCCCCCCCACTCAGTGTTATTTAGGGTACGCATATGCTTGTTCCCTCCTTTTGAAAGCACCCCCTATCTGAGGACTCCCAACATTTCCGAACCCCCCTTTCGCGGGCTTTTTGCGGGCTTTTCCTGCCTTGGAGATCCCCCTTAATTCGGAAAAATGCTCAATGTACCCCCCTTAATTCGGAATAATTTTTCAGGAGTCCAAAGAGATGAAAAGAAAAAAAACACACCCCCTTTTTAAAGAAATCTCCGGGTGAAAAGTCAAATACACCCCTTTTTTAAACAATTCTCGGGCCGGACTTTGTCGCACGAAAAGTACCCCTTTACCGGACATTTTGGTAACACGCATGCGGTCATTTCGACCCCGGAGTGGGGGGGGGGGGGGAACGTTGCAACCTCCCATGACCCGGAGGCGTTATTTTTTTATGCGGCACAGATTGGGGCTTTTTTTAAAAAGGGGTCTTGATTTACAGACTAATACTGGTCGTGTGCGTACTAGACAGTATAAGTAGCAGAGGTCTGTTTTTAATAGTGTTACATGTAATCCACTACCGCATGGAAAATCATTACATCAACAATTTAAATCAAATTGGAAATCTGAAGAGGAGGCAGCACGTCAATAAGGAGAACATCACAATAATTAGTCAATAAAACTTAACTAACTTAAACGAAGAGGAATGTTATCTAAACACGTAGTTCGCGATGGATATACAAACTTCTTCGCAGCGCTAATGCGCTAGCGAACATGACTAGTCTCACGTACGTGCAGACACTATTCAGAAGGGAAAGAACGTACTTCCCATAGGTTTAACACGCGCCATGCCCCAATCTGTGCCGCATAAAAAAATAACGCGACCCGGAGTCGCACTTGGGTGAGCGACGCGCCGAGGGTCCCGAGAGCAAACAGCCAGGCCTCGAATATCAAAGCAGTCGATATGTCTTTTATGTACCGAATAGACACACAAATCTACCAAGAATTCTTACCTTATCCTCTTCTTGAGTAAAGATTGGTTAAAACATCACGGAAAATCTGAGGCACTGTCTGTTAATCTTCGCTGGAAAGATGACTGAATGCTACGATCATTTGGGAATCGCAGACAAAAAGCACTGTATGGTATCCGCGTTCGCACAAACAAAGTTGTAACACGTTAACCAATGTGGATCGCAACAAAATTTTACTATTTTCCAGGTACCCGGAATCTTGCGGGAATCTCACTCATGAATTTGTAACCGTTACTGGCATTGCTCGTTTCCTTAAGGGAATGGCTAAAATCACGACTCCACTTTCGACCAATCAGATGGCTAGATTTCTAAAGAGAGGTATATAATGGAATAAAGTGGAATAGTGGCATGTAAAGACTTGTCCAGAATGCAAAATGTGTGATCGTGGAAATATCCTAATTGTATATGGAACAACGCAGGCAAAGTTTTTCTGAGACCTTGAATAGGCTAAGTGATAGAAATAATGTAATTTCGGATCCTGTGCATAAAGCTTACCATTGATGATAACTTTACCATTAATGGTAACTTCCATGGACACTTTGATGTGCATGATAAGCTGTTGAGTGATGTTGCCATGGTGGTTATTTTTTATGGCAAATTTACCATCAATGGTAAATTGCAAGTTATGCATGGGACACACATACATGTTTATACATGTACAACAGCTACTACTGCAATATTAATTCACCAAGAGTTGTCGATGCCAATTGGAATTGCAAACACATCTTTATGAGCGTTTCTTTTTGCTGAGAAAAGATTATGTAACTAATGCATCGGTGTTCTAAATGTCATTGCTTCCCGCCCAGGGAAGAGGAGACAAAGAGACAGGTATATATCGTACATAAATGAGAGAGTGAAGAGGAACGGAGGCAGGCAGAGAGATAGAGTGACAGGAGAGAGAGAGAGAGAGAGAGAGAGAGAGAGAGAGAGAGAGAGAGGAAATGGATTAATCTTTGATAACAAATGTTTGAAACATCAACAAAATACAGTCAAAGGCTGGTATTAACAATGTTGCTTTTCTTCATTATGACACAAAAGTCTTTATTACTATGTAGTAATCATGCAGAAATAAACGAACAAATCTTATGTACAAGATTGTATATATTCTCATCAAAAAGTACTTTTAAGGACAAATATTTCATATTTACATTTGCATCTTGACCTACAATGAAAGAAAGTCAAAGCACTCCCTCTTCCAATGAACAGAGTTCGCTACAAAAAAAATATTTAACTTGGCAGTCATCCATCGCCGTCACATATTTAAGCTTACAATATCAAAATTAGCTACAATAATCTTTCCAACACTTTATATGTTAAGGAAAAGAAAATCATTGCCCTTTGAATTAATCTTGACGTCATCAACTTAAAAATAAATAAATCACAATTCAATGAGTCATTTAAATAGATTGAGTATCAACCAAAGCTATATATTTACACATAGTTTTCCCAACTAGATACCAGGGCCCGTCATATAAAGGACTCAAATCAATCGCAAGTTTGGAGTCTCCTATCTCTTATGTACATAGTTGCGATTGATATCAGTCGCAAATAAGTTACGGCTCTCTACAAAACGGGGCCCACAAGGACACATTACAGCAACTGTTGCTTTGTTGGGCAAACACATATTAAAGATATGGACCGGTAGTGGTAAAATTGCGGTTCAAGGGTTTAGGGTGCAAAATATTGCCTTCAGAGGTTTCGATGGTAATACTTCAACCTGATTTCGCAAAAAAGGCAGAAATATATGCCCAAATGTTTAGTGTTGAAGTGCATTCGCGATATCTATCTAGGCCGGATCGATATGATAATTTACCAAATATATTTATTAATAGGCGGCTTCCCGGCAAAATTTGTATCATCAAGTATTAGTCAAAACATATTCTTACACATGAATGGTAATAAGAGCTTCCATATCATTGTTTTGAGAGGGGGCGTTTCCAAAACTGGTCTATACATTTAAACAAAGGTATATGCACCAGCAGAAGTTTAGTGTGAGTCCAACCAATCGGGGGAGGGGGGGGGGGGGGTGTTAACTTGGGGTGGAGGGGGGAGGGGGGGTTGAAGAAAATGAGATGCAAGTGAACAAGGTCCTTTTTACTAACGGGAAAGGTGTCGTATCAATTCTTTTCGTTTTGCATTTTCAGGCTCCTGTTATTTCTCTCTTTTCTCTCATTCCCATTCATTTTAAAAAACAATTCTTTTGGCCATTTGATTGTGGGAGGGGGCGTGTCCCATTTTCATCCATTTACCCGACAGCTTCATTTAGAGAGATACAAAATATATCAATAAAACACTTGTCATAATCTTAAATGCATAATGAGCAAAATTATTCGTTATGTACATAAAATACTAAGAGCAAATCTTCAAAATATGTACAAAAAGCATTCATTGCGCAACGTTATACTTCAAAACATATTCTTTCTTGAACTGTACACAAAAAATAAAGTCTTCGGTGATATAGCACTATTCGAAGTAACTCGTCCCTATTGTATACGCAACGAGATCGACAATAACATAGCATTCAACCATGCAATCAAATTGGTCTATAGTGCATTACTATACGTTTACTAGATTACTAAAAAGACAAATAAATATAGAGGACGGAGTACATAAACTGCATCTGAATTCTAACATGTATGTCAACAAATATATGACTAAAAACGATTATACGTAATTTCTATTGGCATCAGAAGAGGAGTATTAGTAGTATAAAATTAGTATTAGTCGTATAGTAGTATAGTAGTAGTAGTAGTAGTAGTAGTAGTAGTAGTAGTAATATAGTAGTAGCACACATCGTTGTTGTTGTAGTAGTATAACTTTCGGTTTAGTAGTAAATAATTGTAATAATAGTACAGCGTAGTACAAAAAGTGGTTAGAAGAAGTAGTAGCCATCGTCGTCCTCATTATTGTCGTAGCATAAAAAAGTAGGAGTATAAGACAATAGTAGTGATAGTATACTGGTAATGATATTATAGGCTATATTAGACAAAAGGAGAATTTAATATAATAGTACTAATAATGATATAGCGATAGTAGGAGTAGTACTAGAAGCACCTATAGTAGTAATAGTAATATAATTAGCAGTAGTGGTAGAATTAGTACTAGTAGTAGTAGTAATAGTAGTAGTATTGTCAGCAGCATCAGCAGTACTAGTCATCGTCGCGTCCGCCGTCGTAGAAGTAGAAGAAGCAAGTAATTTGTCGTCGCAGTAGTAAAAGTTACATAAGTTGCAGTAGCAGCAGTAATTGTAGAAATATATGAGTAGTAGTAGTGGTGGTAGTGGTGGTAGTAAAAGTAGTAGTAGTAGTAGTAGTAGAAGTAGAAGTGTCGTGGTCGAGTGGACATGTCACCGGACTGTGGATCACAAGGTCTGCGGTTCAAGTCCCGCCGCGGCACTAATGTCCTTTGACAAGACATTGATCTACATAGTGCCACACTTAACCCAGGGTAATGCCTTCCGAAGCTCTTTGGAAGCGCATAGAGACTAAGTATTATGCGCTATAAAAACGGACTATTATTCTTAGAAGAAGTAACATCAGTAATATAGTGTCAGTTATATTTAGAAGTAGCTGCAGAAGCCTTGATTGCGAAGTAGGCCCCAGGAATATAGTAAAAGTCAACACACAACATAGTATGTAGATAAACATGTTAAACCTTCCTGTAAAACATCGTATTCTACTATCAAATCCTGCAAAAATATCCTAACTTAATTTCTTACAAATTTCTGTTCATCTTGTACTGTTTAAAATTATAAACACGACTCACTCAATTTCCATTATCATAAGCAAGAGAATTACAGTAATAAATGTTTATTAAACACATGACCTTAGCCAAAAGGCCGAAAAAGATAAAATGTCTGAGTACAGTTTAGTAATAATATAATGTACTTCAAGAAAACCGTGTTTTCTCGGCAGCAAACATGGTATTTACTCCATGCCCAGGCCAATAGCCCGCTCCTTGATTTTGCAAATAGATTTGAAATGTATATTTTCTCATTGAAAAGACATTTCTGACAATCTGTATGCTTCTGAAAAATCAAATTAAATCGTTTAGGAAAAAAACTGAACTCGAAGGGTCGATAGAATCAATGCTCTTTCGTATTAAAATAAAGAATGAAATAGACTTTACAACTTAGTTATGTGCTTCCTGACAAAATATTTAGTGCTTCTATCTTTGTCTTCTAATTAACACAATTATTGGAAGTTGCCTACGATCGATTATGAAATAAGTTTCAAAAATGAATTCTAAATATAAATCTACGATATTTCAAATTTCGATTTACAAATTACAATGTAATCATGATATAATTATGTTGCGACAAAAAGGAGATATAATGAATATAAATCATCAATATATAACGATAGTCTAAACTGCATTCTTAAAATGGAAAACAAGACAATGATTATAGAAGTCAGTCAATAGCTCGGTACATTCAATATTCTTGCAGAAATCCTCTTTATTTGCTCTTCCATACGCTTCAAAACGGAGTCCATCCGTAAAAGATGGGGTCTACTTGTAAAAGAAGGAAAGAAAAGTCTTCTATGCAAAGCATTAGTCCAGAGTTCTTCAAAACCGGATTACTTGAAAACCGTTGAACCGTTAGGTTTCAATCAGCGGTTCTACGACGTCGCTGGATTCGATCCGGTTCTGACTGTTGCTATGTACCACTACAACCTCTGGTTCTTCGCGGCAGCTCGTATCCTCCACCCTCACCGAAGGCCGTTTGGGGTGGGAAGGGTGGCCCGACGAGTCGGGAGTGAGCCACGGCTGTACCTCGCTTGGTCGATGGTGAACATGTGATCCCTTTGATAGAAAAATAGAAAGAAAGGGCAATGGGTAGATAAAGAAATGATATTTTGAGAAGAAAAATAAAGAAGAAAGAAAAGATGGGAGGATTACAAGCAATAATTACTGAGGGTGGGGGGGGGGGGGGGGGGAGAGGATGAAGGATCGTGGATTGTAGACATTAAAAACCACGGACACACAACGAATAATATTATATGATTGTTAACACAGCAACAACAACAACAACAACAACAACAACAACAACAACAACAACAACAACAACAACGAGTTAGAGACTGTTTATACACAGCAAAAGCAACACAAAAAAGATGACTAGCATTTTGTTATTGGGCGTAACTATCAATGCCCTAATGGATACATATATATATATATATACCTGTTTGTGCATTATAAATATAGCAGAAATATATAATTAATTATTAATATGCATGGCGAATGCATTTATAAAAAAATAAAAACTATGTCTGGCCTTTATAATTGTACAGTGGCGTTCTGTACGTATGCATAATAACATAATAAATAATGATAGACTACAACAAATATTTCAAGAAAGAAGACACAAATGATGAAGCGCTCTATGGACTCACCAACCAACAAATAAAAGTTTGTGCAGTTCAGCAGATTTTTGATGACTCCTAGCGCTGGGACGATCACCATGCACGAAAATGCAAAACACACATGTGAATAGTGCAGATGGATGCAGCGAAAAATGGTGGTGGTGATGGTAGTGTTGGGGTGAAAGTGAAAGATGAAGTGGATAATGATACATGAGAGATGTAATAATTATCAAACGTTTTTTTTATAGCCCATAACACATAATAATTATAGGCAATTTGCAAGTCTATATGCGCTTTACAGAACGGAATACAGAAGGAGTGGAAATGGTGCACTGGGCTTGTGATGGGTGTATCGACCGAATCTAGATACTTTGTACCAACCGTCTGAGGACGAGTTAGTCTAGTATTTGGAGTTGAAGAACGAAGCTCAATAATGAAGATCAGCCCTTGAAATCTAACCACTTTGTGTTGTGTAATCTGTTGTTGTGGAACAAAGGACCCAGGGACAACGGGTAGAGGAAACCTCACGTAACAAATGGGGGCTCGGCCAGGTATATAAAGTGAAAAGTATGATTTTCAGGTGATTTTTGTGATCATATTAGCGCTGGCATGTTGCATTACATTGCGTGCGACGAGTTTCATACACGTTACTTGTAAGCGGACTGTTCGGTGTGTACTGTGTGTGTGTGTTGTCGATGTCGGTTCGTTAAGATGATATCGTCGGGCACCGCTGGGGTAGCCGTTTCAGGTTCGAGCATTCGTGGTGTGTGTGGTGAGAAAAACATTGTTGTCTTCTCATGTTTCTGCATGGATTTGCAGGGTTTGACTGAGGGTTATAACAGTCAGGTTGTCTAGATTTCTCGGATATTGTAGAATCTAGGTGTTGTAAGGTTGGCTGGGGAGTATAACAGCCAGGCTCTAGTTCTTTCTAGGTTATTTAGGAGACTAGGTTTTTTGCATGATGGCTAGCGAGTTCTCATTGGGAGAGTTTGTTAGGGATCCGTCTGCGGAGCGATTAAGCTCGTTGACTAAAGTTGAATTATTAGATGT
Organism: Strongylocentrotus purpuratus; assembly: GCF_000002235.5. NCBI lineage: Eukaryota > Metazoa > Echinodermata > Echinoidea > Camarodonta > Strongylocentrotidae > Strongylocentrotus > Strongylocentrotus purpuratus. Next base: position 13,185,945 of record NW_022145607.1, read on the forward strand.
AGCAGCTCATTATGAGGTTGTTGGCATTAAGCGGTACATGCTGAAGTCGGACATTTTGAACAAAATTGTCGAATTTTTGGTTGCTGAAGAGGTTTTGTCTTCAGAGGCGGCGGACGGTATCAGTGTGACTCCTCCAGGGTCTAGGTCACGGTCTCCTGAATTAAATTCTCAGGCTAGGTCTTCAGTTTCTGATGAAGTGAGGATAAAGGAATTGGAATTAGAGAGGGCGAGAGTAGAGTTGGAGAGGGAGAAACTTGTTGCCGTAAACAGAAAAGAAAGCAGAAATGCTGATAGGCATTTTGACGTTGCGAAGCATGTCAGAATGGTCCCTCCATTCGAAGAGGAAGGGGTGGAAAAGTACTTTCCACACTTTGAGAAATTAGCTCAAAGCATGGGGTGGCCTAGGGAAATGTGGGCTCACCTGATTCAGAGTAAGTTTAGCGGTAAGGCTAGGGATGCCTACTTAGCAATGTCGATGGCCGACGTGTCGGATTACAATAAAGTAAAATCGAGCGTGCTAAAAGCTTACGAACTTGTACCCGAAGCGTACAGGCAGCGATTTCGCAAAGCGCGAAAGGAAGAATCGCAAACTCATATGGAGTTTTCAAAACAAAAAGAGCAATTGTTTGACAGATGGAGCTCATCTCTCCATGTAGATCATGATTATGATAAATTGCGTGAAATTCTTCTACTTGAGGAATTCAAGCGCAGCGTGCGACTGGATGTTCGTATACATCTAGAAGAGCAGCGCGTCGATTCGCTGGATGAAGCAGCAAGAATCGCGGATGATTACGTGCTCACGCACAAAATCTCTAACAAAATGAGCGTAGAACCTAAGAAAAATGGTAACTGGAGCAAAAGCCAGAAAACTAGTTCATCACAAGAAAAGGATGAAATAAAACCGCAGTCCCAGCAAGGACAGGTAACAGAGGAAAGAATGTGCTATGCTTGCAAACAGTATGGGCACATAAAGTCAAAGTGTCCTTCACTTCAGGCTAAGAAACAGGAATCTAGTGCACATCCTAATGCATTCGTACAAACTGTGTCAAACTCACAAAGTGGAATTATTCCAGCGAACATGGAAAAAATTCAGAAAGAGTATGAACCGTTTGTGTCTGTAGGATATGTATCTGTAGCAGAGAGCGATGTAGCAAGAAAAGTGAAAGTCTTGCGGGATACTGGTGCTTCTCAGTCCTTGATTTTGGAAAGTGCGTTGCCCTTTTGTGATAGTTCTTCTGTTGGTGCTAGTGTTTTGCTCAAAGGCATTGGAGATGGCTTTGTGGAAGCACCCCTTCATGTGGTAGACTTGAAGTCAGACCTTGTTTCTGGTATGGTGAAGATGGCAGTTAGACCATCACTTCCTGTGGAAGAGGTATCTATCATATTAGGTAATGATCTCGCTGGTGACAGAGTCGTATCATGTCCAGTAGTAAGTTCTAGTCCTTGTGAAAGTTCTGAGACAGATGAGTTGGTTGCAGAATTTCCTGTTGTGTTCCCAGCATGTGCTGTAACTCGTTCAATGGCAACGAAAGTTGAGTCGGAGAAGAAGTCTAATGACGTAGATGTTGACTTGGGAGATTCTTTCTTTTGTCGTTTGGTTGAAGATGAGTCTGATTCCAATGTGGATGAGAGTGCGAGAAAGGATCGTAGTGTAGGAAATAGTGAAACATCTGAACCACTATCTTTGAAAAAGAGTAAGTTGCTAAAGGAGCAACAGACAGATCCTCAGTTGATTTCTTTGAATGAGAGAGCTGTTTCTGAGGAGGAGGCATTGACTGTGCCTGTTTGTTATTACAAGAAAGCAGGTGTGCTAATGAGAAAGTGGAGGCCAGCAGATGTCCCTGCAGATGAGGTGTGGAAAGAAGTCCACCAAATTGTAGTCCCTTCTACATACAGGCAGGACATAATAAGCCTTGCTCATGAAGCTCCACTTGCAGGTCACTTAGGGGTTCACAAAACCCAGGAGAAAATTCTTTCTCATTTCTTTTGGCCCGGCGTGCAAAAAGATGTTGCAAATTTTTGCAGAAGTTGCCATGCATGTCAAGTTGTAGGTAAACCGAATCAGAAAATACCGGCAGCACCATTGAAGCCAATACCGGCGTTCGATGAGCCATTTTCTAGGATCATAGTAGATTGTGTAGGTCCTCTGCCAAAGACTAAGGCAGGTAATGAATACTTATTGACGATAATGTGCGCTGCGACGAGATATACCGAAGCGATACCACTGCGGCGCATTACAGCGAATAATGTGACAAAGGCGTTAGTGAAATTTTTCACTACTGTAGGGCTACCAAAAACTGTACAATCTGATCAAGGGTCAAATTTCATGTCTAGGGTGTTCAATCAGGTGTTGAAGGAACTGGGCATAAAACATGTAGTTTCGAGTGCATACCACCCAGAGTCCCAGGGAGCACTGGAGAGATTCCACCAGACTTTGAAGAATATGTTGAAAACTTATTGTATGGAGTCAGAGAAACAATGGGATGAGGGAGTTCCCTTGTTATTGTTTGCTGTGCGGGATGCTGTACAAGAGTCGCTTGGTTTCAGTTCTTTTGAGTTGGTATACGGTCACTCAGTACGTGGACCATTGAAGTTGCTAAAAGAGAGACTGTTGTGTGATGATTCACAAACAAATGTGTTGGAGTATGTGAGTACTTTCCGTGAGAGAATGCATAAGGCGTGGGAGGTTGCCAGACAGAATTTGTCAGATTCTCAGGAGAAGATGAAGTCATGGTATGACAGGAAATCCAAAGAGAGGAATTTCGAGGTAGGAGATGAAGTCTTGGTCTTACTGCCGATAGTTGGTCATTCTCTGCAGGCTAGATTTTCTGGGCCGTACACTATTGCTAAGAGAGTTGGTGATGTCGACTACGTTGTCAATACTCCAGATAGGCAGAAGAAGAGACGTGTGTGTCATGTGAATATGCTTAAGCCATATATCCGAAGAGATGACGAGAGTAAAGCACAACCAGTGTTGAGTGCTGTTGAATGTGACTCAAAGTGTGAAGTTGAGAAAGAAGTGTGCAAGATTGAGAGAGAGAACCCATGTGTGAAATTGAAAAATTCAGAGGTTCTAGCACACATCAATAACAAACGAACACACTTATCTGTGAAGGAGAGGAGCGACGTGAAAGAGCTGTTGAGTGCATATCCACAGTTATTTGCTGATGTTCCCTCTCGAACTGATGTTGTTAAGCATGATGTAGGTGTGGGAGATATGACCCCAATCAAACAGGCACCATATCGTGCAAACCCAACAAAACTGAAAAATCTTGAAAAGGAAATCGACTGCGAGAGTGCTTTCAACCAGGCGAAAGCCCTCTTATCTACCAATCCGGTACTGATGGCTCTGGATTTCAACCAGCCGTTCAGCATGATGGTGGACGCGAGCGATGTGGGTGCTGGTGCAGTTCTTACTCAAGCAGACGCTGAAGGTATCGACACACCCATATCATTCTTCTCAAAGAAACTGTGGAAAAAGAAACATTGACTTTGATACTTGCACTTGAACGTTTCGACGTGTATGTCAGTGGATCTCAACATCCAGTGAGGGTATTAACTGATCATAATCCCCTGACATTCCTCAACAGAATGAAAAACAAGAACCAAAGACTGACGCGATGGAGTTTGCTGCTCCAAGAATACAACTTGGACATTCTACATGTGCCAGGAAAGGACAATGTTATTGCGGACGCTTTATCTCGTGTGTGATATTTGGACCGAAGTGAGCAAGTAATTGATATATTCACATGGAAAATTAAACAACCCTTGTGTGAACCATATTTGATGAACAGTTGCACACTTACAGAGAAGCATCATTCTTGAACAGTTGAACATTGGTGAATTCACTGGAATTCTATGTGAGAAAGGAAACCAGAACTTTTAACTTTGATGGTTTCTTTAACAATCACAAAGCATTGTGAACATAGACTGATTGGACTCATTGAAACTGTTTATTGGACTCAAAGAAAAATGTGTTTTTCTTATGTTTGCTTTCCAGATGTCTGTAAACCAGTGTTATATGTATGTTATATGCTTATCTTATTCGTTGACGAATTTGAACATGCATGATAATATTATTGTGTTAAAACCGTTTTGGTACAAACACAAGGAACTAGAAAGACTAGTACGTTATCATTTTGTCTGTGCATGTATATATATATATGAAAACAGAAACAGTTAATTGATTTATATGTTTTATCCAAGGCAGGATAGATATTGAAAGAAAGAATTTTAGAACAAAAAGGATTTTGGTGTTTTACCATATCTTTGGTTATGGATATAAAGTAATCAAAAATATTTTTGAAGATATTCAATACGCAACCAACACAGATGATATGGTTTTGCACTACAACGCAAAACTTCAGATTAATAGTAACATGTTTCTACAACTGACGTGAAGGCTATATTATATTATCTTTCAGACAGGTTTAATGTTGCTGAAGTTTGCTTATTATTTTTATGCAAAGAAATATGTTTAGATTCAAAGTTGCAAAGAAGCATGAAGACATATTGATATTGATAGGTCATTTAAGGTGAACTTCTCTGCGATTTGAATTGTATTTGTTTTATGTTTAGTACAAATGACTTCTGATATATGCAAAAGTCAGTGATGAAAATGATATAGCAGGATGATAAAAGAATGGTTAATGTTTTTACTTATAGCTGTTCATACTCAATTTTATTGTATGAACAAAAACCACTAGACAACACTGTGATACCATTTGCATGCTGGTACTGTATAGTTTTACAAGCTGACTTGTTTATCAGATTTCTAAATCTACAAAGACCTCATACTTATAAATACTTTCAGGTTTTTGTATTCTTACAGCAGTTGCTGAAAACAACATTGAAAAATAAATGTTTTTATAGCACTTCTCCTACTGGTATAAGTGCTAATTTATGAGGGGGAGTGTGATGGGTGTATCGACCGAATCTAGATACTTTGTACCAACCGTCTGAGGACGAGTTAGTCTAGTATTTGGAGTTGAAGAACGAAGCTCAATAATGAAGATCAGCCCTTGAAATCTAACCACTTTGTGTTGTGTAATCTGTTGTTGTGGAACAAAGGACCCAGGGACAACGGGTAGAGGAAACCTCACGTAACAGGGCTCATAATTGTGAGATCTATAAAGTGCTAAATATATATGTTTTCAAATCTTTCTATATCTCTAAGGTTCAATTCAATGAAATACGATGGAGCAAGCTGATGGAAACATTGATAAGTTAATAAAAGTACTTTAAACTTGATACGGGACTGGATAGGTAGCCATGTTATTTAAAAAAAAAATAAGAATGGGGATAGTGATTCATATCATTTTGTTCGTATTACGAGTCGCGCTGCGTTTGAAATAAAATATTTCGAACTGATTTCATGTTTCTTTGAGAGCCAGAAGGACATTAATTCCGATACTTTTAGATGCGATCTTAACACCCTTCTCCCTCTCAGCATACGACATTATCATGCTAAATATTAAGTTGAATACCATGCTCATGCAAACTATACAATCATTTAGACATCTTAATTATGTCGTGTGGTATGTATAAAGTTCATGGAATGCTACTCTGATGAATGATGAAATTAAGATAAACGGTTTGTTAACTACCACCAAAGTGCGTCATGCCTGATTATGTGATATTAAGGTGAAGTTAATCTTTAGGGGTCCTTTCCAAACTCTAAAGTCTAACAGAAACATGCAAAACAAAACAGCAGATCAAGAATAAAAATAATTTCTTCTCCTCGTTTCATTCTCTGGTGGGAATCGTGCATTTGAAATATTTTTCTTTTCTATATACCTTTGTTGAGATCAGCCGACCATTGACCGAGCCCGCTCGTGGTTTGCCGTTGTGGGATATGACCGAGAGTTTGGTAGCAGAGATCTTCGTACCGGTGATCGAATCATCGTATGATCCCGACTGATACGTTTTGCCTTGCTTTCGACGACCGCACAGACGTCGGATTGGTCGTAGGAACTAGATGTTGTAAACCAATGCAAACAAAAGGCAAAAGGATTAATATCTAACAAAGGCGTTTTCAAGGTTGTCAATGGGGGAAGGGGGGGGGGGGGGTGCAAACTGCGAAAGATCCCTCACATGTCTGTAGCATTCCGTGATGTAACACAAAGCTACATATTGACAGGGCACCGGTCTTGCTCGTTTAAGGTCTTTAATAAAGGGATTGTTGGGGGAGTCGCACGGTCAAATCGTCACAATCCATTTCCCTATTTTAATTCTCATTGAAATCTCTCTCCCCCCCTCTCTCTCTCTTTCTCTCTCTCTCTTTCTCTCTCTCTCTCTCTCTCTCTCTGTTCCGACATTTAATGGGAAAAGTCAGTAGAGTTTGGATTGATAAGGCTTACAAAATGATGCAATTATAATTTTAAAACTCTTAAAAAAAAAAAGTTCTAGATCGATTCGAAGAGTACCTAATATGCATAGAATGTGTAATACGTAGAAATCTGTCTAATTTTCTGTTCTTGCAGAAATGTTGATATTAATACCGATTGGATTAATCGCAAAATGAAACAACTTTGTAAAATGGAAAAGAAATGATTAGGAATAGAAATGATAAAGTAAGGCAAGTAGTTTAATTTTTAAAATAGTAAAAACCATTTAGAATTGAATATTGCATAATGGCCATTCTTGAAATGTGTAACTATCCTAAATGACTAGTATTGAAAAGTAAATTATTATTTTGAAAGAATGGTATACCCTTTGTCTGAAGAACTGCGTAGTGACTGTGTATAAGATTGGGTTGAGAGCGGAGTTGACTGGTAACACGAAGATGGCAAACCATGCATGCACTGACTGCGGTATGGCGATACCTAAACAATAACGTTCAAAAATAGTTAAGATTGAGCATACAGCTATTGAGGTCATCACCAAGATGATTCACATTTTATAAACATATTTATGACCATTGTTAATATTTTCAAAAACTCTGATCATCGTTATAGATATTATACCTTCAAGGTTCCTCCTCCTCATCCCCTTTGTTATTGATCGTCATTGTTATCATTGCTATCATCATCCCAATCGCTTTTTACTAAATTCATCATTATCATTCTCACTATAATGACATATCTTTTAAAGTCCTTAAAACGTTATCAGGGTTATAGCCACAATTCGTTGCTTCCATCATCATCATCATCGTCATCGTCGTCGTCATTTTCATCTTCATAATCGTCATTATCATCCTCATCATCGAAATTATCATTGCCATCACCATCAGATTCATCTCTACCATCATCATCACCATTGCCATCATCACCTCCACCATCCTCATTACTATCACCATGATAACCATCTCCATCATCATCACCACCACCTACAGCACCCTCATCACAACCACCACCACCACCACCCCTACCATTATCACCTACACCATCATCTCCCCCTCGTCTTACCCGAATAAGATGCTATCTTGACCAGTATGATAGGCATCCAGCAGATGAAGTCAGTAGCGACGATGATCGTGAAACGCTTCAATAAATTCCAGTCTTGTGACTCTTTCGTTGATCTACAAGCAGATAAAAGAAATCAACAAAATAATAAAACAAATTCTTCACTAATTTACTTATTTGTTCTTACCAGTGAAGATTTGTAAATAAATTTTGTAGCTAAAGAGCTCCGCTCCCGCCCACCTCAATTACTCTTTAGTGCTTGTTCAATGTTATTCTGCAAACTCTTTCAAAAGGAGAGACCCTTCGACACCTCGCAACAGTCTTTACTATTATTCGATTTCTAGGAATGATCTACAGCAAAGCCGTTCAACAAACCCGCAATATAACACAATTGTAAAGACTTTCGAAGAAAAATATCCACCTAAGAAAATTTCATTAACCACATGATAGCCTTGTTAATAAATATTTTATGATTCAAATAGTCTTATTTTTGAAAGATATATGTTTAATTTGATGTTTTACATGTAAATGTTATGTACAGTTTTCAATTATTGCATTATTATACTTGTGTTTTTGTACTGTTATTGTATTATGCAGGGCTTTCTTGGAAAGCAAATGCACTGGCCTCTAGTGGGACTGAATGAAACTACCCTGTTGAAAGAAATCATGAATAAATAAATTGGTCATCACCTTTTATTACAATGACGTATTACGTAATCCCAATATGATTTCTATCCGATATAGAATAGGATATTGGAATTGGTCTTGAGTATATATTATTTGACGATCTTTGCCATCATCATGTTTAACGTACTAACCTCATAGCAAGACTGGACTTCCGAACGGTGGCGAACATCTGCGCGTAGGCGTAGAGGATGAAGAGGAACGCGAAGAGGTTGAAGAGGACGAAGACCACCAGGGTGAACTCCCAGCCGTGGTCGAAGGGCCGGTCGAACTGGAGAGGGAGACAGACGCCGTTGCCACCGTAGAAGAACTCGCCGAAGTAGTTGCGGTGCAGGACGGGGAGGATGGCGATGAGCATGGCGGCCAACCAGAAGCCGACCATGAGGATGACGGCGTGGGCCAGGTGACGCTGACGGAACTTGAACGGGTGCACGATCGAGATGAACCGGTCAGACGTGATCACTGATTGGGAAACAGCATAATAGTCCGTCTTATATTTCAATCATAATTTATCAAATTATCTAAGATAAATTGGTATATACAGGTAGTTTATGTTAAGTACACACATTATAGTCAATGTTAAGTTTAGTTTATAATAATCAACCATATGACACATGGGGAGTGTTTCATAAAGACTAAGATCGGCTTTAAGTTGCACATATCTATGGCAGGCTGTTCATGCCACTAGTTGCTCTCACCATTATGATAATTATAGATAATATTTTTTCGTATAAAAAAATGTAAATTCTGTAGATTTTTTACCATGATTTGTTCTTCCCTTGTGAAACCAATGCCAGTAAATTATGAAAGAAAACAGTGGCATGAACGGCCTGCCCTAGTTAATTCCAACTTAAAGTCGATCTTAGTCTTTGTGAAACACTCCCCAGAACGGCAAGATATTGCGAAGGATGGACTTGAATACAGAAACCCTCGGTCTTGATAGAACCAGCTGGTTTTATCATCTGGAAACAACCGATTGGTGAAATGGAGTCTGCAGGTCACAGAGACTTTTCAAGTCCGCCTCTGTATCACAAAGTGCATAATAAATCTATAACTATATGTATTCCTTGAGTTTCATTATTTCCATTTAAATTGTTCTTCCCTTATCCACTTGGTGTCATTTAATTTGTGTCTGATTTATTTATGGATATAGAATATGGAAGAACAGCGTTCGGGTCGAGAAAATACCGATCTTGATTTTAAAACACAAACAATCAAACAAACCTGTTAATGTCAAGACAGACATTTCACTGGATAGAAGACTCAGTAGTCCACACATCTTACAGACCCAACCGCTTCGCCAATCTAAATCCTTGAAGATGTACTCGCCTCTGTGGAATTTAATATAATTATATCGAATATTATGATACCAGACAGAGTCTACAAGAACAGAAAAAGGTTTCTTTTTGAAAGCCCAGCGTATATCAAGCGGGGGCCTCTTTTTTCGTGAAGTATATAGAGGTACCGATCGATCCCATTTGGTATCCTTTCGCAACGAGGTGGTTTTAGGTTATAAACCCTTCTGCACTTCACAACACACGAAAGGCAGCAGCAATATTAAAACAAAACGATTAATAAGCTACCGGTGACTATGAAGGTGGTGGGTTTTTAATCAATCTCCCCTTCGCATAATTTACATACATGAATATGTATAAGGTTCGTATTAAACAATTCATTGTGACCTTCGGCACCCTTCGGCACCCTTCAGCACATATTGGACGAACATGTAGGCACGCCATGGTCATTGGCACCTCTTGACACCATCATTTTCAACGCTAGTGCTGCACCTTTAGGAATCTATTGGCTCTTTTTGCACCAACTAATTCCACCTCTTGACATCCATTTACACCTCCAAACCCATCAATTTGATCCTCTTGACACCAACTGGTACCTCTTGGTATCAATTTACACCGCTTGGCATCCAGTGGCACAAAAATAGAAAACTTTGATTTTCCCCGCTCTCAATAAAAGCCATATAATCGTGTTATGATGGTGAGTCTTGAATGAAGAGACTAAATCAATTTTTTTTCTTCTTCAGGTGAGACATGAGTTAGTCTACACATTCTGAATTCCAGACTCAAGATACCATTTTTCCAGTGAAAAGCGGGTGAGGGGGGGGGGGGGGGGGGGTGAGGGGTGATCCTTTATGGACGTCATACCTAAACATGACGTCATGCAGTCCGATGATGAGCAGATAGAGACCCATGAGGAAGTCTGCCACGGCCAGGTTCATGATGAAGAACGAATGGACCTTATTGTCCTCGCTGACGAAGCAGCGGGCAAAGATCACCATCAGGTTGCCAAAGCAACCGAGTAGGGCTACTAGCCAGACAGCACCCCGGAGCAACCAGTTGCCCAGAAGATCGTCGACGTTCGAGATGCCGTCCCCCTTGGGCAGGCAGACGCGGACGTTTGGCGCGTAGCCACACATGAAGAAGAAATCGAAATAGCTGTAGAAAAACAAAAACATTGTGAATTACTATAAAAAATGAGATGGAATGAAAGGGAGAAGTTAAAATGTAGAGTAAGGGGAGGGAAAGGGAGGGAGGGGAAAGGGAGGGAGGGGAAAGAAAGGGAGGGTGCGGAGGGAAAGGGAGGGAGGGAAGGAGGAGGAGAGAGAGAGAGAGAGAGAGAGAGGAAGGAGGAGGAGGAGAGAGGAAGAGAAGGAGAGAGAGAGAGAGAGAGAGAGAAAGAAAGAGAAGGTGACAAGTAGGGGGGGGGGGGTGGAGGTCAGAGAAGAAAGGGGGTTTGGTTGAGATTCAATAATTCATCAAATCATTCTTACATTTGTTTCGAAATAATTATGCTGTGTCAGAGTAATGAACAATAACAATTTCAATATCAGGTGTTTTACATTGCTATGGCAGCGAAGTTCTGAATAAATTACTAGGTTGGTTATGCATCGGGGAGCTTTCCGGCTTTGCATGACAGGTACTGTGTGATTGTTATGGTCAAGCGCTTCTGTACACATTGCTAGGTTGGTTGAGTATCAAGGACGCTCGGGCAAGGCATGGTGAATGCCACAACGGCCATTTTGTTTGAATGTATTTTGGCTGCAAGATTGGCAGGCGCGTAGCCAGAGTTTGATGTTTGGGGGGGCACATACATGTAATCGATCGAGGTAAAAAAAAGGGGTCTAAAAAATCCAATCGATCTTGGAAATTTAGGGGGGGCACGTGCCCCCCCGTGCCCCCCCGTGGCTACGCGCCTGAAGATTGGAGCAGGGTTTTACTGAGGAGCCTCTTACCGGAGGGTTGATAGCGTGCCTTTCCAGCCAAAGAAGAATCTCCCAAAATAGACCGTAGGCATGGTAAGTGACATTTTAGTTGTTTTTAAGCATGTTTATATCAACTGATTGTCTTGTTTTGTGTACAACAAACCTGATCTTGATTGAAAACATATTATCTAATTAAACTGAATATAAATTTTCATTTTTTGATATGCGGAGAGGGTCAAGCAACCTAGGCAGTAAAACATGGACATATCTGTGACATCCCGTCATTTTTAAGGTTCATTAAGTATTAATCTTTACTGCTGGATTACGCAGTAAAGGTCCAAAAGAACCATTTACTTTTTTATATAGCAAACGTACACAAACAATTACGAAGCATTATAGTGAGAGAATGTTTTATCTTACATGTTATTTAGATTCTTGAGTCGGGTGAAAAGCTCCCGAGGTACTTCTGTTAACTTATTCTTCTGTAAATCTCTGTTGAAAAGAAAGAGATAAGAAATACACAAATCCGTAAAGCGTGTTGTTGTGAACAGATACGAATAAAGAAAAAAACCGTTAGGGGGACTGGCGTAGTTCAGCATGGCATGAGCCCTTATTCAAGTGGTGATGGAATAGAAGAAATAGAGATAGATAGAGAGAGAGAGAGAGAGATAGATAGAGAGAGAGAGAGAGAGAAGAGACAAGAGACGGAAAAAAGAAACGTTAGAAGAAGACATTACGATTTCCCTCCAATACCTCCTCACTTGACAGCCTCGTCTAATCGCATTTCATTCATCGAATATTTTTGTTCTGACCGCCTTTATTCCACAGTGCCCCCTAGTGAAAACAAATATTTGTTGACCTGTGACTTCCATATATACTATCAATGCTGATGTTCGTGTTTTTTTTTTGGGGGGGGGGGGGAGGGGGGGGGGGTAGAGCCTATTCATTTTTTTTGCATTTCATCCATTTATTTATTATTCATTCATTTTATGTTTATCTCTTTATCCTTTTCCCCTTCTTTCTGATGGGGGGGGGGGGGGGGGGGGGGCTGGGGTTGATGGTCCGACAGGAACATACAAATGCGGTCTAACACCTCCGATAATAGTTTTCATTGCCACGATTGGTAAAACATGTACAAGAATGAACTTTGAAGGAAGATAAAAAAGATTCCGGTGTTAGAAATCATAAGCTGAATGCAGGAAAGAAATATTGGGAAACAAAACGATTTAAAAATCTCATTAGATATTGTTCAATTTATCTGTAGATGGAATTCAGTATTGATTTATGGCTGCATGGTATGTTATTGATACTCACAGTGATTCCAGCTTTATTAGATTATCGAAAGCATTCTCCTCGATGACTTTAATTTCATTTTCGAGCAAACTCCTGTAAAATTGGGAAGAAAAGAAGCGATTCATCATGGTTTTCTTGTAACTGTATAGCATGGCGAAGAATCGATCCCACCACAAACTATAAATACTATGTTCAATTGATGGCCACTCGGGATAGTAACATTCTAGAATTAGAAATGTTGACGTGCGAATTACATATTAGTGCTACATCAAAAGAAGCTTTTTCTTTTTCTTTTTCTATGGAAAAGTCAACTTCCGACCTTCAAAGTATGCCAAGATATATCAAATTAAAAGAATTTATATTATACATGTGTTGTTGTGAAAAGGTATCATTTTATCAAATAAAAATGATAGTTGAATATTCCTTTCCATTCTTCATGTTTGTATGTAAATTCTTTGAGAGGGAATTTTTTCTGAAATTAAAGGAGTAGGTTGAAATACAACATGATCGTAACTACTTTCGAAAAATCAACGCAGAGGCAATTTCTGTATCCTATATAAATCATGTTTGGATTACGTAATACTTCTTTGTAATGTAAGCACATTTCAAAAAGTGACGTAAAACACCATTGGAATTGTAGAACAAACTGTAAATGTCGTTACTATATTTATTGCACACATGAAACTGACAACTTGGATAATGTTTTCGAATCTGTTTTAGAAAAAATCTCTCAAGAAATAAGAGGGTTTCCGTGCCACCCTGACCCTGTGTTATATTTATAGTTATGCTCAACGATGTAATGTACATCTTATACTCACATGTCTGTCACGTTTCCTAAGCCATCGAACATTCCGACCTCAATGCGACTCAGTCGGTTCTTCATTAGTGTACTGCATAAATAAATGAAATTATCATCTATTGCATGAGAATATTGTATCCTTCATTTTGTAATAGATTGTATTAGACCTAAGGGGCATTGCAAGAAAGTTGCGAATGATTGCAAGTTGCAAAATTTGCAACTGATATTTGGATTCGATTGTATCTCAAATTTCTTGCAACGCCCCACTAATCTCCTAAATTTCCGAGGATTTTTTTAGGACTACAGTTTTTAAAATTAAAATATAGCTTTTATTCTACCCCATCTCTCTATTTCTCTCTCTCTCTCTCTCTCTCTCTTACTAATGGGGCGTATCAAGAAAAGTTGAGTTACGATCAATTGCAAATTTGCAATTAATCGCAAGACTTACGCTTGAATTTGGGGATTTGCACAATTGATTGCATCTTTCTTGCAACGCCCTTAAACTATCGACTGAAGCATCATGGAGTAATTATTAGTAAAGCTAATACATACGGGCGAAGGGGTCGTGGAACCCCTTTTGATCAGCAGTGAAAAAGAATATTAAAACAATGGGAACGTGAAAGGGACTTGGTTGTCTGCTTAGCAGATTACACAGTCTATCTCTATTCATATTGCTTACTAGTTTCAGTAAAGATAGTCAGAACATAAAATAATGCATACACGTAGTCATTTAGATATTACTGTTAACTGGAACAGGGGGACGGTTGAAAATAGGAAACGATGAATATATTTGATTATTTTTAATGTAATTCATGATTTTAAGAATCAGACCAGTCAGACGTAAAGAAAAGTAAAATAAAATTGTACGCCCTTGTTATCGAATACAAAAATAAAAACTTTCCTGACTAGCCCTTTAACAATATCATGATTACTGACATATTTCAAAATCGTCACTCTCTATCGTAATGTAGTTGAATCACTGAACCATAATTAACAAGAAACATTTCAAAACATTCTATACTTACAAATGTTGTACGTTCTCGATGAGTGCAAAAGAGCCTGGTTCGATAATAGCGATCTCATTCTCATCTAACTTTCTGTAAGGATTGAAACAAAACAAATTGTAAAATATTAGTTTCGTACGTACATACTGTTATAATCAATAATGCTATTATTTCCGTAATCAGATAAAACGTTTCAGTTTTAATGACTGTTCTTCCATGGGGTCATTGATTTACAAAAGAATGCTAAAAATTGATAAATATATTTCTTTATTACATTGGACATTCTGCACTCAGCGGTCGGAAATATGACACATCAAGAAACGAAACTACACCATCATTTAAAATCCGTTTACTCTAATGGATATGAACCATAATATATCTAAATTATTACAAGCCGCTTAAATGGGTTAGAAAATATTATATCCTGATATTTTAAATTCAATTCACTTTTTAAGTTTTATTTCCACAAATTTGAATAAGATAATACACAAACAAGCACATTTTATACAACCTTAGAAATGCAAGCAGACTAAAGTAAGGAAAAAGAAAATTGAACGCATTAACTATTTCTTTGCTAATAGTATCTTTACAACGCTTCAAACATTAATCTGTATCTTGGTGGATTAACGTAAGCTTCTCTGATTGTAACAGTTCAGTGTATATCAAAGGCAGGACAATCCTACTGAATATTAAGAAAGTAAACACATATCCCCCACCCATCCACAAAAAGGGTTATTCTATACTTACAAAATCTGCAGCTCGGGCATTACAGGAAATATCCCTACGGAAATATTCGTCAATTTGTTGTCATGTAGCAATCTGCCACAAAAATAACAAAAGGAGACGATGATATATGACTAGCATCTTAAATTTCATTAAAAATCAGACCACATGGAATACAGATTATTTTGAACTAGGGGCCTTGGCGAGTTTTAACAACTCTCCTTCTCACCTTTGCGTCTTAAATATAACGCCTTGATGGCGAGTTAAACAAATCTTATTCTCGCTGCACGTATAAACTTCTGTCGTGCAAGGACGATTCCTTCAAACTAAAATAACAGCTGTAGAGCCTTCTGAAGGAGGATGGCTTTAGTAAAGACCAATAATATTATTTGATGTTAGCGCTCTGAGCCTTATGGGAATGGCGCCCTAAATGTTCATTGCATTGTATTGTATTGTATATCGACCATACAATGAAAATGATATCTAAATACAAATTGGTATTACAATCACAGTCGAATTGAATATATTTTTTTCGCATATAAAACACTGATTTACTTTGTAGACGGGATTTGTCAAATCGGATGAACGCGGTAAAGGATTTGATGTAGCTTTTATGTGGAATGATTACTTAAAGTTAATTAATGATATAAAAACAAAACAAGAAAAGGCCCGAGAAATGTTTTTTTAAATTGATCATGAATATTTCATATTTCCCACGCTGATCCATGGAAGGTATATTGTCGGGGTAATATTTAAAAGATTCCTTTAAGAATGAGACAATTGAATGAAATTAAAAATGAAAATAGAGTGGCAGAAAGATAAGCCATACTTTTAGGAAATCCTAAATGTAATCCGACACGGAAATTAATGAAAATCATCCACTTCTGCAGAAACTCACAGTTTCAGAAGATTATCCATGCCGTCAAATGTACCATGCTCGATATTAGAGATGTGGTTGCTCGATAGATATCTGTAGATAGGAAAAAAGAAACACACTCTAAATGATTAAGTCTATTCCATTATTCTGGTTGAAAAACAAGTAAAACAATATGACGTAATTTATGTCTTGGCAAAGGACATTCGTGCCGGGCCAGGATTCGAACACTCAACCCTTGGATTTTGAGTGAAGTGATAGAACCACTTTACCCTAGACACCTCAATAACACCTCATAGTTCATGTCATACTAATTAAAAGGCATAATAATGGAGATGTTTAATTTTTAGTACAATAAGCACCCGTGTTAGGACAAACCGGACAATTATCCTATGATATATAAGTAACCGGACAACTAAAAACTAGGACGATTTGCCCGGTCTGCTACCCCCAGGTCAATCAATTATTATTAAACCCCTCATTGGCTCTGGGAAGTCACCCCCCCCCCCCCGGTAAAAAAAAAACACACACCCGACCACCCCTTTTAGAGTGTAGTCATTCAGGTAATAGACCGGCTCTCTCCGGTCCTAGAATTTATCATTATTATTGATACTGTTATTACTTTTATTTTATCAACGCTTGTTTTTAATATACTCAAAACACTGAGTTTCGACATGTGTATACCGTTAAGACAAGCCAAATATCACATTCATTTGGAAGTTTACTGCAATATGTGAACTGTGATCAACCCCAAAATCTTACAGATCACTATTAAAACACATGACTAAACTGGATACTTACAAGTCTTGCAGTCTCTCCAATCCATTCATATGTGACGGTATGATTTCTGTGATTGCGTTGTAAGAAAGTTGACTGAAACAGAAAAAATAAGATGAGGTCTCGAATTACACATCATGAAGCCGCTGCATCTTTCCAAAAAAATTAATGATGATAATGATGATGATGATAAGGTCGAAGGATTGATAATTTCAGTTAAAAGTAACCATTATTCTCTCATGTAATCCACCACGTCATAAAACGATAAATAAAGGTGATTAAAAACGGGTCAATTCAGTACCTCAGAATCAAGTAAAATATTAAATTTGCTCCAACACAACCTGTAGAAGACACCGCATAATTATTACAAGAACATCCAAATCACAAGTTGCATATTCATGAAATGAATGATGATGATGATAATAATACAAATAATAATAATGATAATAGTAACAATGATAATAAATATATAGTAATAATGATAATAATAACGATGATGATGATAATAATAATAATACTAATAATAAAAATATAAACAATATATAATAAATATTTATTGTAACAACAATGATAAATAGTTATAATAACGACAATAAAAGTATCAATACAAATGGGGGGGGGGGGAGGGGGGGGGGCAGTAAGATTGATTATGATACATAAACCTTGCGATGGCTGGGTTGGGGTGAATGTATTCTGTGTCTGGTAGAATCCATTTTTCATGAATGGGGTATCATTTTGGGAGAGATCGTTAATTCAAGAATTATCTTAGCTATTGGTGGACTTACAGCACGGAGAGGCTATGAAGATTGCTGAACAAGTCCGGAGTGAGCTCGGTGATCCCACACGCCACCAACTCCCTGTAATATAGGAAATATATACGTATATTGTTGTATTAAAAAAACTTATTTTGTAACAAAAGATTTTGTTTCATTGAATATTGAGAGAAAGTGGAGAGAGAGAGAAATCGAGAGAGAGAGAGAGAGAGAGAGAGAGAAAGAGAGAGAGAAAAGGAGAGAAAGAGAGAGAGAGAGAGAGAGAGAGGGGGGGGGGGAGTAAGTAAATAGATGGACTTGGATAACAAGAACAGGAAGAGAAAAAAGAGGGATGAAATGATTGATGGACTGATAGAAATATAGGTATGTAGGGTTAAAGAGACAGAAAGGCAACATACATGAACAGACATAGAGAGAGGGGGGGGGGGGGGGGGGGGGAGGGAGATCGGTTGGGGAGGGGGTAAACAGAAACAGATAAAGCAAGGTAAGTATGGAGGAAGATGAGACGAAGTGGACTCGACTCTGCATGTGGCTGGTTCATAGAAAGATATACTCTTGTCTGTTTCAGATTCAGCTGCCCTTTGAGGGGAGCGAACACTGGATACCACCGGGGCCCGGGAGGCGTGAATCAAGTCCGAGGAGCCCTAAACAAGCAGCTAGCTGGTTATCCACTAACCCTAGGGTGGGTATTGTATTTATTTACCACACTCATACGCTGGAAAAGGGGGGAAATGATAGACGAATCTGATGTTTGTTTTGAAAATCGATCTTTGTCGGATGATTGGGGAAGTAAAAACGAAGATGCATATTACCTGTTGAGTCCTTGAGCCGCGTAATGAACCAACAAAATGACCTTCAAGGAAAGTCAAAATGAGCAAGCAGTATTCCTTACAACGACAAGGACTACTCTTCATGAACTCTTGCAATATGACTCGTGTTTCTGGAGGTTGTAGTATTGGCTTTATCCTTTATGATTCATCCTCATGCATCTGCCATTAAATCCTGAATATGAAACCTCAGTTTCGAAGGCTCTGCCTTTGTCTGAGGTAGATGATACTTTATTTTACTTTGCATACGCCGGGGCAAAGGCCTCTGTTTTAAAACACCTTTCAAGGCCTGCACAAGATAGTTAAGGGCTCATTAGGCATGTGAGGCAAGCTCAAGAGCTTGGTGATTTCATACAAAGTATTTTCTTTTCCAAGGAAAGGTGGTGTATCTACTCGCCTCTCTTTTTACATAGCTTTTGGCGTGGGCATTTTGATATTGTGTTAGAGAAAGAACCAATCGGCCGTATCGCAAATTAACATCCAAATAAGAAAAACAGTACTGCTATAGAAATGAAGATTGTTATTGTAGTCATTTATATTTTATACACTTCCGAGAATACCCAAAGAACGCGAGAAACAACCAAAGAAACCCTCAGCTAATGCCCGTTGGAATTGGAACACGAAATTGCTTAAATAAATAAATAAATAAATGGCAAACATGTCTTCTAAATTTACAAAAGACAATAAAAAAGGAAAAGAAAAGAAAATGCTTACAGTTCTCTAAGGCTGACCAGATTCCGGAAGCAGTCACCACCCTCACACCGGAAGTGATTCCGCGATAGTCGACTGAGAAGAAATAAAATGGAGAGAGAGAGAGAGGAGAGGGGTTGATGTTGGGGGAGTTTTCAAAATGTTGTTATAATGGTTATGCAGAACTCAAAATTGTAGGCAAACCAAGCACCCACATATTGTAAAGGCTTATTATAGCACGGTGTATCAAATGCACTGAACCCTCTAGCCAATTAAATTCATGTCTATCAATGATATTTCGGGTGTCATTTTATCATTTTCTTTTATCAATTAATTTTCACTTATGTCAGAGTAAAAGAAAAAAATGGAGCTGTACCGAAAAAGGGGGTGGGGGGGGGGGGGGGTGTCGAGTCCTTTAGACTCAGTACGGCATATTTCATAATCATGTTAATTGTGCTCTTTTGATAATGTTTTCAAAACAATGGACTAAAACAAAAATCAGTTTCATTGATATAAATCAGACTCCCAGAGCCTAGAAACAGGAACAATATGTAAAACTCATTATATTACGAAACATTATGAATAATTCAGAATATAATTCCGTAGATGTAGCACACAAAAAGATTGTATATCATGTTGTTACATTATTGATTAGCAATCGTCTCGATAATTATGTCAATACTTACAGAAGAGTAAGTTTTTGGAGGTTGTCGAAGTGCGCCGCTGTAATGATCTCGATTAGATTATCCGATAGATCCCTAGAATTAAAACAAAATAAACATAAAATGAGAAGATAAAAGTGCCACTGAAAATGCTTTTCGCAAATACATTATTCCGCCTTGTAGAAAGTTCAATATCAGTCTATACTACTGGTGGTATGGTAACATATGCATGGCTGGGGTTGGTTTATTGTAAACTAAAGCTCCCAAGATCTTTTTCAAGAATAATATATAATTCATACAGTAATTGCAAGCGGACTTCCTGATAAGCGACAAATTTAAATTTCAGCGGACGTGGAGAACCTCATAACAGAATGCATTTTTTTTTTGGGGGGGGGGGGGGGGTAATCCTCAGGCGTCCGCTGGTGGCATTTTCACTGTTTTGAAACTCTTTCATGTCTTATGCTCTGTGTTGTCATTTCTATTTTGTTTATACATGTACCAGTAAATTAAAACAATTAAGGAAATAACAAAATAAAATAAATAAAATTAGGAAAAAAATCTTCCATACGACTTTCACATCTAACAAAGATAGTAATATATACGAAATTTCGAGAATGACCTGTGTTAGAGTTTATGTGGATAGAGAGCACGGTAGTGTAGAAAGAGATGAATAACGGGGAAATATATATACTTACAGCATTTCCAGGCTCGTCGTGTCGTAGAAGACATCTTCGTCCATTGTTTGCATTTGATTGTGGGTGATCACCCTGTATAGTGATGTAGAGAGGGAGAGGTAGTGAGAGAGAGAGAGAGAGAGAGAGAGAGAGAGAAAGAGAGCGAGAGAGAGAGAGAGAGAGAGAGAGGGAGAGAGAAAAAGGGAGGGAGGGTAAGAGAAATAAACAAAAAGAAAGATTGAAAATAGAGTTAGTAACAAAACATATAGAGGTTCAGAGTGTGGGTAAAAGAAAAAAGAAATATGAAAAATTAAGAGAGAGAGAGAGAGAGAGAGAGAGAGAGAGAATCACGTCAAAATTTGACGCAGTACTTTCTTTTATAGTGTGAAATAGAAAAAAAAGCTGATGAACTGATAAGATTAACAAAGAAGGCAGCTGGGAGATCCTCATAATGAGCATAAGTTGAATTATGTAGACTGATAAGTGGAATGATTTGTTTTAATGTTCTATCGATCACTCCGAATCATTCTTATTCTCGGTTAACGTGATTGTGTCGGGAATACCTACGGTTATTGGTATTATTCATTACTTATAGCCTTGACGATACGCTTGGGACAGGATGTTGTGAACTTGGTGACTTAGTGAAAGTTAATTGTGTTGATCTTCTACATATTCGGGTTTGAAATCAACGAACTTGTAGGAAGCCGAGGAGTAGAAGGTGGAAGAGGAGGAGGAGAAGGAGAAGAAGGAGGAGAAGGAGGGGGAAATGAGGAGGAGGAAAAGAAGAAGGAGGAAAGGAGGAGGAGAAGGAGGAGGAGGAGGGAGGAGGAGGAGAAGAAGGAGAAGAAGTAGGGAAATGAGGAGGAAGATGAAGGAATGGAGGACGATGAGGAGGAGGAGGAGGAGGGAAATAAGGAGGAAGAGGAGAAGGGGAAAGAGGAGGAAAACGTGGAGGAGGAGGAGGAGGAGGAATAAGGTGAAGCTTCAGATAAACTAACTTCCTTATACATAAACAGAGAAAAAGAGAGATAGATAGAGATAGATAGAGAGAAAGAGGGTAGGGTTGAGAGAAAGAAGAATGAGAAAGAGACACAGGCAGGCAGACAGACAGCCAGAGAAAGACACAGAGAGATAGATAGAGAAGGGGGCAGGTATACAGACATACAGACAGACAAACAAACATACAAAGACATGGGTATATAGGATGCAGGGGTAATAGTTTTTGATTGGCATCATCGCCCTCATGGGATGAACACATTACGTGCCCTACTCAATCTCGGTTAATAAAAAGCGCCAATATTGTTTAAAAGCGGATGCCTTGGGACTGTAATGTTTGTGATTCACCGACGTGGTCTGATTTCAAATTCATATCACCCTTCAGCTAGTGTGATGCTTCAAGAAAAATAAGTTTATGTTTTAAGGCGGGAAAATTCCGAGGAGAGGAAATTAGGAAAGGCATAAAACGTGCTTGCATAGCGGCATGCGTAGACGTGTAAATTGGAATACCTGTCAGTGCAACGCACAAACTATTATAGCATTGACGAAAGAAGTTATGGAAAGTGAAAACATGATCTTTCATTAATATTTTCACTGCGAGCTTTGATTCTTTTGATTTAATCATGAAAGAGTCGTAATCACAATTAAAACATTTAAGTAACGGTCGTTGAGTGATTCAGACACTTGATCTTCAATGTACAGGTTGAAGAGTTCGAATCCGCGCCCAATACGTAATAATATTTAATAATATTTAGTTTTTATATAGCGCTTAATACAAATGTCTCTAAGCGCTTTATAAATATACTATTACCCCGGTCATTGGATTGAGTGCTTACCCGCACACACTGTGTGCACCATCTCTACTCCCTGGGGAGCATTCCAGCCAGGCGTTACTTGACGCTCAAAAACTGTTTGACCAACAATGACGGCCGCATCCAACCGGGTACCCATTTAACACCTGGGCGGAGAGTAGCAAGTGCAGGTTAATATCTTGCCAAAGGACATTAGTGCCGTGTCTAGATAGTTCCATCTTAAAACGATTTGCCTCTCTCAATCCAGGTGAAGCAAGTGGGCAACGGCTAAGAAATAATACCCGAATTTGTTTTTTTCAGGCAGTTCCAACAGCGCTTTTTATTCCAACATTTAATACTTACGGCTTATCTGCCGTTAATGTTAGCCTGCTATAAACGGGTTTTTATATTGGAAAACCTTGAGCGCCAGTGGGTGGCAGATTTCAGCAGTGTACAAGAATCACTGAGAATTATTATTGCCTTTCACGTGACACATGATATAAATGCATTATAGCCTCAAGTTGCAAGTCTTGATATTTAATTCCATAATCATTCAATCATTTGATACTGCACCATGTTTTTCATGAAATGCAAATTGAACAGCTCGACCACATGACTACAAAATGAAAGTATGATGGATGAGTCTTTTCTTTGAGAGAACATTCACGCCGCAGCATTACGAATCTTCAATAATTATATGCATTATGCAGCTGGTTATATTCATTTCGGCATTCTTTGAAAAGGATTTATTGTACTTCAT
Organism: Strongylocentrotus purpuratus; assembly: GCF_000002235.5. Lineage (NCBI taxonomy): Eukaryota > Metazoa > Echinodermata > Echinoidea > Camarodonta > Strongylocentrotidae > Strongylocentrotus > Strongylocentrotus purpuratus. The sequence goes on from NW_022145607.1 coordinate 13,208,892, forward strand.
CATTAAGTCATAAGTCCTAATTCGACTTTGTATGTCGATTGTGATACAGACCACATGTAAATCAGAGCATTTAATTTGTTCATCTACATGTATATTGACATGTACGAGGTCTACTGAATGATTCCCCATCAAGAACGGGGGTTGGTGAGGGAGGGGGGGGGGGGGAACCAGACGTACTTCCAATTGGAAACCCTTTATAGTAAAGAGTCCGGTGGCAGTTGCTCCGGGCTTCATTCCTCAAACATAACAAAGACCCGTATTTTACTCAAATCTAAGCCCACCCCTGGGTATCATTTTCAATTAAAAAAAAAAAAATCTTAAATCGGATTTAAACGCAAAAGTGTAAGTTTAAGTTTTCTTTTGTTAAACATGATCTGGTCTGCAGGGTCGGTTTTTCACTGAATTAGTACAACACGGTCCGTAGTGTTTGAGTAGCGTTGCAATTATCGGGTGTTAGCTTAGGTTTAGGTGTAGGGTGAGGTACAGTGTTTGATCCAGGGTTTTATTCAGGAATTTCGTTAGTGCAGGAGCATGGCATGTGGGTTCCAAAACCATGATCAGCCCTTTAAATTTTTCATTTTTGCGACATTGTGCCCACCCCCTTTAACACAATTCTGGATCCGCCCCCTGGAAGTTTTACTTTGAAATATTGCAAAAGGAATGTGGCTGGCATCCTTTCTTCTTGCTATAATCTTTCCAAAGCAGTATTAACATGCATTATAGATCTGAATTACAGATCAGGATTATAGACCAATAGTATAAGAGCAGGATTGCGCGGGGTGTTATTTGCCTGTTGGATTTGGGATGTATGACTTCCAGCGTGTTAAAGAGTGAAGGAGGTAAAGAGTTAGAGATGAAAGAGTAGGATGAAATGATTTTGTTCCATCTTTTAAACTTTAAATGTCAAGTACTCGTGTTTATGTCTTCGCCAAATCTTCTCCATGAGCAGAAATGCTCACAGGGAAGGCTTTAGGAAGTAACATCTTCTTTTAGAATGAGATCACCGCGACTCCCCACTCAAAGCTCAGCACGAACACCATGAAATTACTAACATGATACATTGACAAACTTTATCACCCATCGCTGTCGGATATTAATGATTAAAGATTCCTAATAATCATTGCACAGCACCAAGCTCGAGTATCACACAACATGTTCAAAAATGCGTAATGCGATATGGTTGCGCGTGGCCGTTGAGCGTGTGTTTTGGCGGGAAGGGCATGCATGCATCCATGAGAGCCCAGGATCCAAATAATGCTCTTGGTCTACAATGACTTTCGTGCAATGACCCCAAAGGCATCCACTTTCGCGGGAGAAAATTATGTGTTACATGATATGAAACGTCCTCGAATAAGACATCGTGTTTTGAAGAAGCAGCGGCATGACTGAATAAAGCTCGACTCAAGCTTCATATCAAGCAGGTACATTATAAGGGCGAAGTTGATACCAGGTACTTGATATTATAAATGAACATGATGAACATGCAGTGTTGAGGCTACAGGAGCCACGTTCCCCCCATCGTAAAGTTGAAAATGATGAGAAAAAAGAGGGAAAAGGAAAGGAAGAAGGTGATGAGGACGAGAACAGAAGACGCCTAGACTACATCTCGTTCCCCCTCCTAGTTATATGTAGTAGCCTTGTAAATTTGCATTTTACTTTCCGAGTAAGACCCATGCGCCCTCCCCAAATCGTGCAAGTGCCCCCTAAAATGAGCAATTACACGCTACGCCGCTGTGAACATACACCCACATGTTGATTCCTTGTTTACAAGAAGGACATATCAGAGATATGAGGAGTGTTGTTGGTAAATTATTCAGTATAGTGCTATCATTATGAGTGGGACTAAAAGAGGCAAGAAGGGATCGAAAACCTCTCATCTTCTTATCCCTCCAATCACGTGACTATGAGCCGGAGGCTATCTTGATATGAGGACACTACTGACATCCGTACATCCGCTCATCTTGTTCATGAGGGTTTACAGCCGACGCAAACGACAAATAAACTGATTTGCTGGTAGCTAAGAATAGAGCAAGGAAAGAAAGAGAAAGTCAACTAAGTATTTTCTTCGGTGATGGCGTGGTGGGAGGAAATGGATGCCTGGGAGGATATTCTATTTTTCAAGAACTCTTTCTGGAAGTGATTAAAAGAATTGCGTAAACCCAAAGGGAGGATGTTGCTTTTTGAAATTTACTCGTTAAAATCCCTGAAAGAAATTGCGGTATATGCAGGGCTGTTCGATGATCATTTCACTCCCTGTCCTTGGAAGGATTACCCCTTTCAAAATTAATTTCTGTTTAAGTTATTGTCAACCACCCATCGTTAACACAACACAGCCCCCAAACGTCTCTTTTTACCATAACCCAAAATAACGCATTCGCAATCATCATCACCTCCTCCGTCGCAGTGATAACCTCCACCACCACCATTGCAACCATTGTCACCACTATTGCCATCACCACCGCCACTACCACCACCAAGATAATCACCATCAACACTGGCTCCACCACCAGAATAACAATCACCACCACCATTAACCTAATCACCATCACCACCACCAGCACCAAGATAATCCTCGCCATCTTCACCACCACAATCACATTCACCACCCATCACCACAATCATCATCACTTTCATCCGAAACTTTCATCATCACTTTCATCCAAATCTTAACTACAACCACCATTACCACCACCACAATCGACTTCACCTCCACTTGAATCATCATCGCTACCAAAATCATCATAACTTCTATCACCATCGACATCTCCACAACCACCATCACCATCACCACACACCACCACTACCATAACAATCATCGGCACGACAATCACAATCGTTACAACCATCACCATCATTTCAATCGTCACCATCATCACCACAATCATCATCGCTTACTACCATTTCAACCATCGCCTCAATCACCATCACCATCACCACTACCATCACTACTACCATCACCACTACCATCACTACTACCATCACTACTACCACCACAATCCCCATCACCACTACCATCACAACGTCATCATCACTACCATTCGTAAGCATTGCCATCATCATGATCATAATGATGATGCACTTTCCTTTCAGAAATGTGATGCTATCATCCATATATCATTTGTTATCAGGTTGCACTTACAATTCTCGAAGCATGGTCAGATTCTTGAAGCTGTCGTCATGGAGATGCGTGATGCGATTATCCGACAAATCCCTGCATCAAAGAAGCATGTATAACTTTACATATTTACCATCTTAAAGATTTGTGTGATCTTCTGTTAATAACGGGTGTAGAGTAATGGTCCATAATTCTGAATAATTCTCTTCAAAATCACAGAAGATGGTGATACCAGATTTTGTATCATGTAATCTACTTTGATTTTCCTTCTGCGCTATGGTATCTAGTATTTGACACGGGCACATGCAGTTACAAATAAAAAACGATTCATTGAAATTAATAGACATGAATATAAATTATGATTTGAATATATAAATGATTATGGTCGCTGGATATCTGTATTTGTGTGGGAAAAGTTGAGTGCTTGTGATGTGATTTATCGCTCATTCTAATTAACCAGCAAATTATAGCTTTGAAACGTCTTTTGAAGAATAGAAATTGAAAGATTTTCTCCTCCTTCCCACCCACGATTTGATACCCTCATATCGAACAAAAGAAGAAAAGAAATTTGCATCTCGCGTCTATGTGTCAAATTACTAAACAGATAAGAAAAGGAAACACATTCAAGCCCTCTAACGTTGATCTTCAAACCCACACAAACGACCGTCGAACTAAATTGGTAATGTAGACGTCTCTTAACATCTACTTCATCATGAATTCCAAGTACTTTTCGTCTCAAATTCGATGAGATATTTTCTACTAATAGCTGAAAGACAGACCTGTTTGAATGTTGGTCGAAATCGACTACATTTCATCTTCATAACTTAACCAGTAACCTTCAATGTAAACTTGAGATTTGGAGCAGATTGTTGGGAAAATATCCAACATTTTAAAAAGAAGCTTGTATGAAAGATAAAACATGAGCAATGATACTTACAAATATAAAGTATCGGCTGGAAGCGCCTCGGGGACTCTGTCCAGTTGTTTTGATGTGCATGCTATTTCCAGCCCCATTGGTTCGCCTGATTCCCCAAAAAGTGGATCGGCAAAAGCGCTGGGGTACACGTCTTGTAGCGATTCATAGTAGTCGAAATTAACCATCGGGTCCTCGTGTAGGAGAACACATCGGCATACATCCGGGTATGTCCCCGCATCTGAGGAAACAAATAAGTCTTGTTTTTAGATAATGAGTAACAGCTAAACATGATTATCTACATATATATTCAGCTAGAAGTCTTTAGCAGGCCGTTTTCAAAAATGTATTGGCTAATGCCTTAAATTCAACACTTTTGAAATGATATATTCCGGAAATTCTGCCCTAAAATATAAAACGACCCTTTCAGAAGAATCGAACGAAACACAAAATACTAAAGGAATTCTACTGAATTGCCTGTTTTATAAGATCGAGAAATCATATATGAAAAAGATAGCAATCGCCTTCACAATCTCCATTGACTTTTTTAACCTTCCGATTAACCATGCGATAGCATTTTTGGGGTCTTTCCAAATATAATAACCTTATGTGCGAGTGGCGTACGAGTTGACTCCCCTCTTACAAATATATATTTGTGAGGGAAAAAAATGATGTATTATATTCCTTTTTCTTTTTTAAAACAGAAGGGGGGGCTGAAGTGGCCTTTGGATACGCCCCTGTACTTACCACACGCTGGAGGTATGAAGTCTTCTTCCTCAGATGAGTCGTCCTGCTTGCCCTGGTCCTTGAAGGTATATATACGTCTGTTTATATCATCAACTGTTATAGATACAAAATAATATGACATTGTTTAAAATCAATGTTTTTAAGATTTTCAGGTGATTTTAATAGTTATCATATTGACTTTCTCGTGTATTAACGAAAATTAAAGGCATGAGTTAAAACGAGCACACCTAAAGCATTTCAGCATTTTGTAGTAAAAAGTAGTAACATGAATTCATGTAGTATCACAAATACCTGGTAGGAATTTATTCCTTGAAACGCAGCGCGCGTGACAGCTGCACTGCTAAAGCCGTGGTAATTATGCTGCATTATTGTAGAGCGCTTAGAGACTTCTGATAAAGTAAGTGTTAGGCGCTATATAAGCATTATAGGTATTATTAAATACGACAATAAATCATTTATAGATATGAGAACAAGGGAACAATGTTCGCTTCCACTATTCTCCAACGTATCGTCTATTATATATTTGTGCAATAGACAAAATGTTTTCTTATGCATTTGGCATGTAGGGATTCAGTTACACGAGGTAATGTATCGTATATTTTCCTATTTTTTTTTGTACGTGGGCTTCTCGCAAAAAAACCCGCCTTGTCGCAAAAAAATAAAACCATACAGCTTTGCTCTTCATAAAGTTCATGCACCGTGTTTTGGTGTACCTATATTGTCCGTGATTTATGGGAAAAGAGCATCAAAATAAATACGTTTAGATTAATCAACCTTCTGATTATGGAAATTCCATTCATTTGTTTGTTAGATATTACTCCAAAATCTCTAAAAATAAGAAAGTTTTGACTCTAGCAAGTACACGTTTCATTTATCTAAAACAGAATGTCGCCATTTTCATACCACATTCATATGTTCCATCTTTTTACAGGAGACGTTCCTGATATTACCCGAATGGCTATTTAAAAAATAATACTTTCTCAGTAAAAAAAAAAAAAAGCTAAAACTTATCTAGGCCTGTTAGTAGAGCCAGTGGAATTTCGTTTTGAACTATCGTTTCTACCTGGAGCAACCCCGTAATACTCCCTAATAAAGAATAAAAAGAAAAGAAAAAAAAAGAAAACTTGGGTAATATTTCCGCTTGTGGACTTTGATTGATAGCTAACAGAGAAAAAGGCTTAGATACTGTAAAGCGGAAATGATAAGTTCATGATCTATTTGAGGTTAATCAGGTTTTAAAGCTCCTCGTATTCTCTTCATCCATCACGTCTGTGTACATGAAAATAAGGGTCGGGAAACTGAAACCAAACGTCATCTGCAATATCTTGCGCACGCAAAAATATCGACTCCGGAATCCAGGGCGGTCTCTATTATCATAACCAATCTGGAACCGATACTGTGTCTTAGGTTCGATTGCGTATCTGTCGCTAAAGCGACCGGTGATTCTCCTGACCTTAATAATCGTGTTTTTTGGGGTCTCTTGTGAGTCTATCCATTCCTTCTCTCTCTCTCTTTTTTCCCTCGGTCAATCGTCCTTCCCCTTACTTTACATCCCTCTCTCTTTATTTTTGGCTCTGTCATGTTTTTCTTGCATACAAACGAACACACAAACCCACCCTAATATACATCCACAACCCCACACACACGCACTTGTACGCACACATACACACGTACCCCACACACTCATTATATATCTTTGTCTACTGCCGCTGTATTTACACCTTACCATTATTTTTAACTATACAGGTGAGAACTGTTGAAGACATGTTTGTTTTCTAATATACTTTAATTTTGATAAAATTTCTTTTAATTTCTGTGTGTATTAATATGTTGCGCATTTTTGAATAACTGTTCCCAATACTCAACCTTCTATTCCAACTACCTATCTATACATCTCTCATGTTTCTCTCTTTTCCTCTCTTTCTCTCTCTCTCTCTCTCTCTTCCTCCCTCTCTCTCTCTCTCTCTCTTTAATTCTCTTGTCGAACTCTTGCATATACATTCCCTCCTGCATAATTCCCTCTCTTTCTCTCTCTCTCTTTTTCTTTCCCGTTCCCCTCTCCCCTCTCCCCCTTTCTCCCCTCTCCCCTCTCCCCTTTCTCCCCCTTTCCCTCCCTTTCCCTCATCCTTCTGTCTTGCATGTCTTCTGTTCATTCACTCAGCTTCGCACCGAGAAATTTTTAAGCCCGTACGATGAGACTTGCCGAATAATAGCCGAACAGGTCGCCCCGTTTAGATTTAGATATCAGTGCTGAAAATCAACACCCTTCCCTACGTCACCACATAACATTCTCCATAATTCTCGATGTAAGTTAAGACATCGTGATATGAAAACCATTTCGCTTACCCCTACCCTCCGACATTGTGAGGCTGCGATGTCCTATTAAATTATGATAAAATAAATTTCAATCATAGTCTATATCCTAACGACATGGCTACCCCTTCGCAAAAAAAGTCTCTACAGTTTCTTTGATCTTCCGTAAATCATTTCTAACATTGTTATGTATCTGTTTATATCTATTTGAAACAAAACCTCAAGTTTTGTTTGCAATGAAGAAATAACTACAATAATAAAAAAGCAACTAAATGACTGTACATGATAACTAGTGCCTTTTTGGAATAATAATTTAACTCTGGAGCCTTATCATGGCGGCTGAGCTACAGCCGAGGTATTATGCTATGACATTTGTATCAACCGCAGTATAATATATTCATATAAATGATGTATTATCATTATCATACCATTAAATGCATTACATATTTGTTGTGTTTTCTGATATTGTTGCAACATATCCAATAAGCGACAGGCCTCTTTTTATAATATATTTATTCTTGTTACACGTTCAGACTTCATCAAGCCGTAAAAACAATTCGCTTCCCTATATCTTCCGCTTTTGTGACGTAGCGACGTCCAATTAATTTAGGATGAAATAAATTTCAGACATACCCTTGTAATACGTTCATAATGATGTGGCTAAGTCTTTGCAAAGAATCATAGAACTACATTTACATTAATAGTATACCACTATAAAACACGATTAAGAATATCTTCTGGAATTATTTGGATGATGGATTAACGTTTCCTTTGTAGTTTGCGAGATTGTTTCAATGCTCCACTTTCTCTAACAAACAAACATACAAAAAGAAGGATATTAAAAGGTAAGAGGGAAACAAACAAAATAACAGAATGCGAAAAGGCAAAGATAATGGAAGTAGATGTCGGTATTAATTTCGTATTCATCAATAAACAAGAGTGGGCGGAAAGCCGCGGAATGTTTCTTTCAAGCGGCACACCAAAGTCAATTCCATGCATAAATTACACGCTTCTGTCACTACTATTATTCCCAACAATTTTACATGACTTCATGACTTTGTTTTCTGCGTTTTCCACCTCCCACTCGCCATGTCACAGTGATGGGATGCGGTCTCGCTCTCCCTCCCCGCACTCAACTATGAAAAGACTGGACACCACACATGTGAACTACTACTGGGTTATGGCAGAAGTTTATTTGCTTCTTACAAAATGCTAAAGCAGGCCAATAATATAATTTTCTGCATGTTGCTTTTACACAATGATGAATGAATATAAATGTATCCCAAAATAGCAACGAAAACAGCTGTATTAAAACTTTTCGTCTTGCCCTCATCGGAGTTAATCATAAGAATGAACAGAAAGCTGAAATCAGACAATATACATTTGTAAGCGGAAGCTAAAGGATCATATAAATATATATATATTTTATAAATGCATGCTTTCTTCGGCTTAAACCACTGAGCTGTACACATCATTTTGTCATTTCTAGATGCCAAAGTGAGCTTTCAACAAAACGAAAAACAATAAATGGACTTTGCGAGGTATTCGCTGGATTTCATGCAACGTACCATTATTATGGCTATCTGCCTTCATCGTGGATTCTTGTTTAAATTGAATGAAATTGGAGTTCTGCGTTTGGACCCGCATTCTAGGAACATTAGACCAAATAATAGTAATAGCCTTCGCTTGCTTGACCTCGAAATGCAATCTTGGCCTGCGCAATATACGATGACATGCCGGTAACCATGATATGAGAATGAATATTAATAAAGTAAACACTGATCAAAGTGGATCGGTTTAGAACAGACAGAGAGAGAGAGAGAGAGAGAGAGAGAGAGAGAGAGGAATTACCTCTACATAAAACGCAAGCAAGTCATACTTCGAACACATTGCGTTAGTGTCTGTTTATTTTTCTCAATGAGTTTGAAATATTATCGAAATAGAACAAGAAAGATATTGTCATTAAAACATTCATTGTGAGATTGAGATTGTGTTATGAAAAAAAGAGAAAGAGATCGAAATACGGACTGTCATGCGGGTACGCAGGGGGGGGGGGGGGTGTTTTGGGGGTTAACCCCCCTCAAGTTGTTCTTTAAAAAAAAGAATGAATACCCCCCGGCCCTACTGACAGAAATATCGGTTGGCGCGATTTCATATTTTTTCAAACACCCTCCTTGAAAAAATCCTGCGTACGCCACTGCGGACTGTAAAGCCCGAATTCACAAGGAGGTTTGTCGACAAACCTAGGTTTATGTGCGTCATATGACGCGTTTTTACAAACCTAGTCATATGCCGCACATAAAACTAGGTTTGTCGACAAACCTCCTTTGTGAATTCGGGCATAAGAGTCCATACGGCTCAGTGAAAAAACATTGTTTTGTTTTGTTTATCAGAACATTATGCGACCGTCAATTCATGTATTCAATAAACGCCGCCAAAATAATTATGTTACAATGCTTTGCAATAATCAACATGTAGAATATCTTTTTAATGGCAACTCTTAATATAGTAATTTGATGAAAAATTCTTCGGGGACAAGGAATCGTCCCATTTTGACATAAGTTTTATCCATCGGTTTGATCACAGACACGCCGTGTTAGTATAGCTTGGCATAGTCACGTGATCACGCCCCGTAAATCGGTCAAACACGCCCATATTTGCCCGCTATCCCCGCTGATTTCTAGAGGTAAAAATCATTATAGGTGGCTATCCCACCCGCGAATTCATCCCATGCTATACCCAATATTAGGGGAAGTATCTTGATTCTGTATATTGGGGGGGGGGGGGGGGGGGGGTGGAGGGGCCACGATTACAAAAATATCTCTTGGATGCAAAAATGACCAGAAGGGTGCCGCGACTTTCTCTTTTTAGGAGAGATAGATAACGTAGATAGAGATATACAGAGAAAGAGAGAGGGAGAGAGAGAGAGAGAGAGAAGGAGAGGGAGAGGGAAAGGGAGAGGGAGAGAGATAGAACATGAAATAAAGAAAGAGATAGATAGATAGATGGATAGATACAGATATATGAGATAGACGGGGAGAGATTGAGAGAGAGAGAGGGGAAGGGAGGATGGGAATGAGAGAGGAGAGGGAGGAAGAGGGAGGAAGAGGGAGAGAGGGAGGGAGAGACAGAAACAAAGAGAGAGAGAGAGAGAGAGAGAGGAGGGGGGGGGGGAGGGGGATTTGTTGGGGAGATTCTTGGACCCAAAGATAGGTCTGCACTAAAATAAATCTGGAAAACAAATTTGTCTTTAGAAATAGAATTTTAAAGAAGCCATGAAAACACTTTTTTCGAATTTCTAAAAAAGGGTTTTTAAAAACTTTGGAACCCTTTCATCATATTTGAATACATTCATATTATGTACATTATGTTCGTATACTTTATCTATTCTTCATCTATGGAGGGGGGGGGGGGGAAGGAAATCTTGTTCTCTTTTTGTGTGTGTGTGCAGGAGTAGAGTTACATCATAGATTTAGTGTCTTGGTTATTCTTCAAGATCCAGGTTTTTATTTAAATGGAGAGCTTTCCCATAACCTTCTTCCTCATCCTTTCATCTATATCCGTAAATAAATCACTTCCAAGTCTCAAGAGAGCAAAATCGAAGAGATGTTGTTGTTGAACGGAGACTGGATAACGTCTTTCTAAAATCGGCGATCCCAAACTTAAACTACGGCCTAAATACATCGCAACGGCGTTCAATTTTCGGTCGATCTTACTCTGGTTTTTATAGGAAGCGCTCTTAACAGTCACTCGAAAGCGGACTCTTTAATCGCGCATCTTTTAATCACTGGGCGAGTCATTCGATCCTCTGGCTAACTTACGTTTGCGTTTTGAAGGGTCGATTTTTATCCCCCGCTCTCTCTCTCTTCTTCTCCCTCTCTCCGTAATACTTTTTCTCTCTCATCCTCTCTACCCCTCCCTTCCTCTCTCTCTCTATCCCACCCTCTCTGTCTGTCTGTTTCTCCTTTTCTCCCCACACACACACACACTCTCTCTCTCTCTCTCCCTTCCACCCTTTCTCTCTCTCTTGCTATCTCTCTCTATTTCTCTTCCTATCTCCCCCTCTTTTTTCTTTCTCTCTCTCACTCTTTCTCCCCCTCTCCCCTCTCTCTCTGTCTCTCTCTGTCTGTCTGTCTCTCTCTGTGTCTCTGTGTCTCTTTCTCTCTGTGTATCTTTCTCTCTGTGTCTCTCTATGTGTCTCTCTCTTTCTCCCTCTCCCTGCACGCGCCGCGACCTAAATTCCAGGAGTCGAATAACCGAAATTAATGCAAAGAGAACATAGTGAATGACGCGAAGGTGCTCAAGAATTGACATCATTTTAAAAGGAGAAATTAAGAGATTGGTAAACTATACTTCCACGTTCCCTTAGTACATCAAGAAATAAACTCTGAAGCCCATGGCAGAAGATTATTTTATGCAGTCATTTTGTGTATGTACAGTGTAGTTGACAAATTTATTCGAATAGAAGCAACAACTTGGCGCTGTAGAACTGTATTAATAAATATATTTACCGACACCTTTAAGTTGACTTTAACACATTGACATATAATCATTGCCAACATTATCTTTATCAAAATTCTGAACCGAATAAATTCAATCTGAGCATCATGTAACCGAAATTAAACCGGAGTAAGGGTTAAAAGTGGGCTAGTACACGGATAATGTTTTAATATCTACTCTAGATAAGAGGCTGGTGTGTAGTGGTGTCGTGTTCTTGTGGATAAGTGGATAGACCATGTGGTGCGGGGTTCAAATACCGGGCGCTCCACTAACGTCCTTTGGCGAGGCACTTATCTACCATACATTTTTATAATTCGTATACAAAACTGTATTCCTCGTGAATTGTGCAGCTTCATTGTATGAGAGAGAGAGAGAGAGAGAGGGAGAGAGAGAGAGAGAGAGAGGGAGAGAGAGAGAGAGAGAGAGAGAGGAGAGAGAGACAGAGAGACAGAGACGATACAACTTACTCGTCGCATTCTTGATTCTGCCTCCATGTATTACATAACATGTACACTAATGTGGGTCTACAGTTGCAATCAGTGATAAATTTCGTGGAAAGAGAACGCTGCTTATCATTAACATGAACGCAATATATATAGTTTACTGGCACTAAACGGAAGAAAATAGTGATAAGGAGTGAGAGGGAAAGAGAGAGAGAGAGAGAGAGAGAGAGAGAGAGAGAGAGAGAGATAGAGAGATAGAGAGATAGAGAGAGAGATAGAGAGATAGATAGAGAGAGAGAACGAGAGAGAGCCATGCAGATATACATTGAACTATACAACGAAGTGGGGAACTAGAGGAAGCAACAAAAAAACACCTGCAACTTACTGCATTCTTCATCGGACTCGTCCATCTTGTTGTCGCAGTCGAATATGCCATTGCAGATCGCTTCTTGAGGGACACACTGTGTGGAGTTGATACATGGAAACCATTCACCACAGTGAGCATGAGGGTCGCTTGTCATCGGAGACTGACGACGATAGCGGATGAGGGAAGGGGCATCGTCGAGATCGTCGCCTAGGATGCAAAAGTGGAAAAAACGATCATGGTTGTTAGAGTAAAAAGGCAGGAGAGAGGCCGGGGGAAGTGAGAGAAGAAGATAGAGAGAGAGAGGGGGGAAGGGTTTGAAGATAGGGAGAGAAAAAAATGGGGTGATGGTAAAATATAGAGAGAAAAGAGAAAGAGAGAGAGAGAGAGAGAGAGAGAGAGAGGGGAAGGGTTTAAAGATAGGGAGGGAAAAATGGGAGAGATGGTAAAATATAGAGAGAAAGAGAAAGGGGGGAGAGAGAGAGAGAGAGAGAGAGAGAGAGAGAGGGGGGAGAGGGAGGGGAAGGGCACATATTGGGGTGGGTACTGGAAGCCTTATGATGAGTTGGGTAAATTATTGTATGTACACAAATGGGCCTAAAATATAATCATTGACATCAACTGTTGCATAACCGTTTATGAGTGTATTAAGAAGAAATGAATGTGGTAATAGAAGATTGAAAAGACGAGGAGAGAGAGAGAGAGAGGGAAAAAGAGACAAAGAGGGAGAGAAAGAATGATATATAGAGAGGGAGAGAAAGAATGATATAGAGAGAGAGAGAGAGAGAGAGGGGGGGGGGGGAGAAGCAAAAGACAGGAGTGGTGTGAATACAGAGCAGTGTAGGTGTGTGTAATGAGATCATACACAAAACACAAAACCACTGCACTTAATGAAATTGAGTCATCATTAGACACAAAGTGGAACCACTCATCCGAACAAGGTATATATAAAAAACAACCTCGTAACCACATGTTACAAATTCAATAAACCATCCCCCTGGTATCTAATATCAGGAAATATCAAATTATGCGACATGCCATCACCGTTGTTTTCATCACGTAACCTCTGTTGACAGGGTAGTCATTGCACGATTTACAATAAAGCGAGCTCTCTTTAGTCACCTGTACGCGCGATCCAGCTCTGTCAACAAAACGCGACCCGAATCAGAGCGCAGCTATATGCTCTATCCAAGATTTATGAACACCAGCCTTTGACCATAACGGACAGCAAAGAAGGGCATCATTAATAACTCTTATGAGGAAGAAAATCACGATAAATATGGTTCTCTGGTGTATTACACTCCAACGTTCCATACTCATCTTTTTGTTACATAATTAAGTTCAACCTCATATACTGAGCCCCCTCCCCCTAAATAGCACAGATTGTTTCGTCATGTTCGTATTGTTTCATTATACTTAGACCTCAAGGTGATGTTCTTGCGATATATCAAAATCGAAAATTTACGGTAATGAGAATTAAATATATCAAATGGGTGAAGCTAATAGCATCGCAATAACTAAAAGCTTTTAGTAAGTCAGTTAAAACCAGTGACAAGAAGTTTTTGCAATAGGCACATAATCTTGAAACAATGACACTTTCATTATAATAATTGTCCCACTATTTCTTATTGTTCACTGAAACGGATTTTTTTCATGACGGACATAATCAAGAAAAGAAAAGCACTAGCGTTTGCTCTAAATTTCAGTGTAATCCATCACTTTTAGTCATCATAAAGAAGGTCCTTCATATTTTGCAAAGCCTCATAGGAAATTATTCCTTAACAAAAGAAATCTCATTAACAAAACACGTTGCCATCGCTGTAATTTATTTTCGCTATTCACAAATACAATTCAAAGTAATATGATCACCTTGCAAGGGGAGAAGGAAGGAAGATAAAAGAAAACGCGAAGGCGTAAGAACAAAAAAAAAAACACACGAAAAGATGAAGGTGATAATTGTGTAACAAAACTACTATATTAAACAAAACATGCATGGAAGCGCGGGGGAAGCATATTAGGTCCACTATAATGTATAATCTTTCTGCTGTGCCGCTCAGTTGTAAGAATAGAGAGAACAAGTGTAAAATGTAGCATAACTAGTCATGCTAGGGAGATTTATTAAAGCTTTAGGGGATCAAGTAAATGCATATCTTCCTCGTTGAACTTATTATACAGATGGAAAATGGTGTTAGGGGAACAATTGAGTGGGTTGAAATTGAGCCAATTTACACGTGAGATAAGTAGAAAGACATATGATGGTATATATATCAACACGTTATACTGGATAGGTAATACGAACGATAATTTACACAAGTTCGCATTGGAGTTCCATGAATCTTTTCAAAGGTATGGTGAAAATATTATAAATGAAAAATAGTCACGGTGCTTTTTGATACATTTTTTTTCTTTTATTAAAAGCGCAATGGCAAAGGGAAATACTACCTCAATTCTACAAAGTTCATGTAATGTTTATATTGAGCTCGTATGTATATTGTTTGATTTTTTTGTTGTTTATTCGTGGGTTTTAATGTGATGTGTGCAACAAATTAAAAGCTTCATTATTTAATTATTATTATTATTATTATTATTATTATTATTATTATTATTATTATTATTTTGTTGTTGGGGGGGGGGGGCGGTAAAAAAAAATCTCAATAATTCTATATAACCAGTTTGATACTACAAAATAAATTTGTATTGCTTCATGAATACACATTTAATTGTTTATATTAAAGTATATTGTTTGCGTTAATTTCAACACGCCAAATGTAAAACCTTTGTCTGTAAGTTCCAATTACTCCATAAATTAAAAGTGAAAACTAAGTTTTTACAAACGAATTCTAATTTTGTAAAGGTAGATTTTTTAAACAAGTCGCCTTTATTTTTTTCTAGCAGCGGAGTTTGAGGGCTTGGGTGTTAATTCATACTTGAATATACCTATTTAAAAAACCCACACTAAATGCTTAAGTACTGTTTTTTCAATAACGTGCTACTATTACAAATATAATGTGTAAGTAAATTAGATTTAGCACCTTATAAAACAGGCTTTTGTTTCTCATGACAGGAACGTTTCAGCATGTTAATGGTATGGTTGTAATAGGAAATTTGTTAGTAGGCAAGACAGCAGTTATTTGTAAGTTTACATAACAAGTTCATGCCTAGTTCATGTAATAATTTTCCATAGCTTATACAATTATTGCCTGCACCAGTTTTGACCTAATTCAGTTCATTGAAATTCTGTGGCGCCATACGAGCGGCCATCTTAAAGCAGGGGAAATAAAATTAATGTTATTATTATCATTAATTCCATTTCTTTAACTTAATACTCCAGCCATATATTTTGTAAATGATAGTTATTTGTTTATGTTCATTTGTACGTGTAAATGTTTTTTATTTTCGGGAAATGAAACCAATAATATTTAACACAATAAGACCGTCGGTCAAATTTGCACTTTCTTCTTTATCTGAACTCTTCGTATTAATCATCCCCAATAGCTTCTCCAAGTAATCATCCACCAATATGTTTTTTGTTATTTTAGTGGCTTTATGAAATAAGGGATCATAGCGAAAACCATCCCCCAGCGAATAAATCCCATTTTTCCTCATACTTATACTGTAAGATAAAGTTGCAAGATCATGACATAGTATACGGTCGAGCTCGCTTTCCCCGCAGCTCACCCGAACCTCACCTCACCTCTTTCCTACATCAACACGTGGTAAAGCCACTTGAGGTGTTCCTAGCTGCCGAAAGCTTTTTGGCTTTGTAAACAATGAATTGGATTTCACCCAATTACTTCGACGTTCGTTCGCGCCAAAAAACCAAAACATCAACATTTTCGCGCGCCCCGGGATCACAAACGTTTCAATTTTGCACTCCTGTTTAGCTCACCTTTCGTGTGTTTGTAGTCTTTATGGAACCGGAGACGAGTCGCCCGATCATCGTTGGTGTGAATTGAGCATGGTATGAATTAGTGAAAACGCATTAAAAGAAGGCGTTTCTACAGGGGATTTGTTACATTCTCCTTGAGTGCACTTGGTTTTATGTTTGTCGAATTATGTGTTTGAATAAGCAAGGTTGTGTCCAGATTTTTTTTCTCCCCAGGACACACGCGGAAGGAAACATGGAACTATAATATGTCGTCCAAGAAGACCGGTATGGAGAGATTTACAAATTTAAAGTTCGATTAAGTAAGGACAAGATTTTTTCCACAAAGCATCAGCAGTTCTTATTCTGAAACATCAATCCCTTATGTTGAACAAAAATCAGTCATATAAACTGGTACCTGTGAGATATAGTTCTGCGTAGAAATTTAATATTCATATTCGAAAGACTAATTTCCTTCCTTGTTTACCAAGTTGAATCATGACTTGTGAACGTTTGTGTTAAGTGATGTCACCGTAACGCTAAAAACCCCAAAATATTGCACCCCATCTATCATACTAATTCTTCTTCGACGAATTAAAACCCGGATTCATGTTGTCAAAGCAAAATGACGGACAACCACGTTTAGGGATGACATTCAATTGCTTGAATGCAAATTCTTGCTTCATTTTTTCAATTTAATGGAGTAGGGCGTAATTGAATCGGTAAAAAAATCTCTTATGGACACACCCTGTTTGGCCTTTCGCACTCTCCTAAAACCTCTCTGGATACTTCAAGCACTGTACGTGTAAGACATGATCTGTTTGTTAGAGCGATCTGTTTGATGACAGACATTATCTTGTCACGTTTACCTGTTTCAGAGAATGAGGGCGAGAAATAGTCCTTGAAGAAAGAGAGCCCTGATGATGGAATAAAAGGAGAAACCTCCTTCGGCAAGGCAGGCGTCCCATTTTTAATGGGCAGGGACGATAAGAATTTTAACTATTATTGTGTCATGATAGTCATAATTATGGATGTGTATGGATTGTGTTTTTTTTCTTCATGATTTAACTGAACAAAATGTCTCTATATTAGTGCATCCACACAAAAAACATATCATTATCGATATAACTTGGATGCTGTCACAGACTCATGAGTGAGTTGCCAATTTGTCTTGTGATTTTCAAAGTTGTTTATGTTGTTAAACATTCATAACTTTCTTATTAGTTATCCGATTTTGCTCAAACTTTTTGTGATTGGTTAGTCTGATTTTGTTGCTTCTATTGAAAGTAAGTTATTTTTGGAGTGGACTGTCTTGCTCTTTATGCTATAATTTTAAACGAACACGATAGCAGTAACTTTAGAAGAAATCGACATGAGGAAAATGTAATAAGCTTGCACATCTCCTATCAAAATGTGCGAACATGACCCGTAATCAAAACATGATTTCTATCAGACATACCACAGGGAACTAAAATTGCCCTTGAGTTGATTCAACGAAAATATTTGCGATCGTGTTGAAGAGAATTGCAAAAACCCCCACATATATTTAAAAGAAATACAAAGGTCACGTCGTATCAAAATTTAATACGTTTTTAAAGTTTTGCCAATTCAATCGAAATCAATTCCGAGTCATGAAAACGATAGCTTATGGTACTACGTAAATGAATTGTTCACTGCAAGATGTTGGGGGTATAGAAGCGTCCACAATTTTGAATACATCTACGAACTGATCTTTTTATATTGTGTTAAAGGTAAAGACCAGTAATGGTCATGCGATTGCATTGTGAAAGAAACGTTGTGGAATCGATCCGAAAAGGTTGATCATCTAGCATCTAGCATCTGCAAGGTTCTGGAATCATCAAAATGATAAGAAATTTGGCCCATTCTTCGTAAAGTTACAAACACTATACACAGAAAGATGTATATGGGACTACCCTATATCTCTCACAGACCATGAGAGAAACAAATTTACCAAATATATGAATTAGTAGGCGGTTTCCCGGCAAATTTTTTATCATCATGTATTAGTCAAAACATATTCTTTCACATGATTGGTAATGAGAGCTTCCATTTCATTTTTTGAAATTGGGGCGTTTCCAAAACTGGTCTTTACCTTTAACCAACACCAGCTTTAAACCAAATATCTAAATACTGTACCTCTTCTTATGGTTTACAATTTCAACTGGGAGAAACATGTATACATTTTAATCAACAAACGGTTTGTTCTCTCTCAATGTAATGGTACGTATTACCATATTGTTCAACTCAATTTCAACTCAATTTATTTTGGTCAGCAAACAGTTTGTCCTCTCTCAATGTATATTGGTCAGGGGCGTACGCAGGGGGGGGGGGGGGGGTTGGGGGGTTCAAACCCCCCTTTGGTATTTTAATGTGTGTAAACCCCCCTTAAAAAAACTGAAACCCCTCCCTTTGTTTTTTTGTTTTTTTTAATTAAAAAAAAATAAAATAAAAATAAAATTATGCCCACGGCTATAAACGTAAAGTGACCTTACCCCCCCCCCCAACGAAAAAAAATGTCAAATTTTAAATTTCGAGACCAAAAAAAAATTAAAAAAATGTGTGCTTACCCCCCCCCCCCCCCCCCCCCCCCCCACCCCCCCCACTGAGCGACTTTTCAAATTTTCGGGAGCAAAATATTTTGGGCCAGATTTTAAACCCCCCCCCCTTGAAAAAATCCTGCGTACGCCCCTGATATTGGTACCTATTACCGTATTGTTCAACTCAATTTCAGAGGGAACACCAGGTTGAAATTATAGTAGAATATTGGCAATATATTTCATGGATGCTTATGTATATACCATTCTTACCTTTCGTAGCATTAGAAACCTGTGGAGTACCGAAGAAACTCGACACAACCACCATCAGCACTGCCCAATTCATGATAAACAGAGCGGAATTATTCACCACAGGCACACCACAGTTGCTGCCAGTGTTGCTGCCACTTCTGTTGTCGGTGCTGCCACCATCAGCGTTAATAAAAGTCTAGGTAAGTTACGACACTTCTACAATTTATTTTTGCAACAATAGCCACGGTTGATGTTGTCGATGGTCAGTTGCTGGTTATGGTCGTTGAAAGTTGAGAGCTCGTGTTGTGTAGCATTAGTTGACGGTTGGAGTATGTTGCTCCGATGTTGTAGGGATGAATATATCTCTATATATTTTATGTGATGTCTCTCGGGTTTGATCCTTGTTATCAAAGAATGTAGCGATCCTAGAAGATAGAAATGATAAAAGAAAAGCATCATAACGTCAATCTGAGAAATCTGATTTGAAATAGACTAATCGTACTTCATTTCATCAAAACACCAACGTAAGGGTATCAAACTTAGAGAGGACAAATAACAATCGGTCCTCGGTTTGCTTACTTACAAGCATACACATAATTTCTTAGCAGTAGGGAAAAACCAACCATCATACCAAACCCACTCGATAAGATATTTTAGGCCTAATTTCGATCAGCAAAGTCATAAACATGAAACATTGAAAAGCAAGTTATTTTGACGTAGTAATAATGGAGATGATCTTCCGTTATACACAAATTGTATCAGCGAGTTTTTGAACAGCGCTCATACCTGTCACACTTGACACAGTATTATCAAAATAATTACCCAGCACGGCTCTCTATCGTTTCAACCTACATGTATTGCCTACACTGGATCCGGGTAGGCCCTCTATTAAATCGATGGGAATAAAAAAAATAGTAGTCAACGCCTTTCTTTAAAAAAAACAGAGGAGAATCCTAGATCTGCCCTTGACCGCCAGAACACTATTTTAAAACAGGAGACTGTCTTCTTCTACGAATCTAGGGAACAAATTAGAGGACATGTTTATGTTGTTTCTGTCGAGGTCAATAAACGCGAAATATTCTGGTTGTAAGTTTCTTGTTTTAATAGTATAAACAAGTGGCAAGGAAAACAGCTACAAATAAACAGGGGAGATAATTTATTACGTCTCCAGATCGATGAGAAGTTAGAGTCCAAGAAAATACAAAATGTATCTAATATGCAACGAGAGAACAAACCACACAAACGTGTTTGTGTTTTAATGCCCTCTTCGTTGTCATGGTCATCAAGAAAACTGATGCGTTTTTCAAGATGACAAAACAAGAATGTTCTTGAGCATTTACCGGTCCCCCTACTCCAATCTCACAAATGCGAGAGAGAGATAGAGAGAGAGAGAGAGAGGGGGGGGGGGGGAATAAATATACACTTATGATTCCTGGATGAGTGACATGAGAATAGTATAGAATAAAATTGAGATGCCTTAGAAGTCGTAATTGCTACATCATCAACCATCTTGCTTGTAAAATAATTTTGTTGCCAAATGGGTTTTATTCATTATTCAGACAGGAAAGAGCACAGACAATTTTCTTACAAAATAAAGGTAAAAATTTGCATTGACGTATAGCCTCTTTGATCGGACAATAATACATTTTCTGCAGCCATTACTCGCATTCTGGCTTAATTTTTCTATTTCCAGTTTGGTGCTCAGTTGTAATGGATTTTAAATCGCCACTAGATCTATTGTCGACATCCCGCAACCTTCATTGAACCTGGTGACTTACTGACTTATCATTATAGGCTTAATATAGAAACCACTCGGTTCCTTTAAAATGTTAAAATGGGCGGTGGAAGTCGATTTTTACTCTTTTTTGCCTATATGGATCCCACCTGTGGTCCACTGAATACAAGTGTTCTTTTACAAAATTGATTCACGTAAAATGTTGAAAACGGTGATTAAAATAGAAAGTAAGTTTATCACTAGTCTTTATTCTCAAATTCCTGTATGTCATTAACTTCTGTTTCGGCTGCGGATTCAAATCAAATGATTTAGTTTTAGAACACATCCTTCAAAATAAAAAGCATTTTCTTATCTATAGTGTGATATTTTTATTATAATAACTTGTTTTCTGATTTTTTAAATATTTCACGAAAACACACAAATCCTTTTGAAAAAGAAACATTGTTTGCTTGACTGCGATGCTAAATCAACACGCGTCATAAGTTATTATCTGGCTGATATCAGATCACATGTAATCCGCTCAGATTCCTCTTTCACTTTTTTCTCTCGTTTTTCTATTTTGTTTTGCCTTTTTCTTTTGAACTTTAAAACACAATGAGCCATAAAACTGAGACAAAAATGCATGTAAATGGACATCAGCAACAGAGAGCCACATCTGCAGCGTGGGCGACTGAAAAACAAATGAGTATAGTGGAAGAGATAAATCTGTTCAAAATAGTTGGCTCATGGAGATGATGTCAAATGAAATAGTAAATGGGTGGATGAAAATGAACAGTGAAGAAAAAAAAACGGAAATCGAAGTAGTGAAAGAGGGGAAAGAGAGGTATGACGTAGTGGATTTGCGTAAGAGTGACAGAGAGAGAGAGAGAGAGAGAGAGAGAGAGAGAGAGAGAGAGTGCGTGAGAGAGAGAGAGAGAGAGAGAGAGAGAGAGAAAAGCAAGCGACGGGGGCAATATGGAGGGTGAGTGTGAGAGGAAGAGGGATGGAAAGAGGGAGATAGACAGAGAGAGAGAGAGAGAGAGAGAGATAAAGAGATAATATTTTTTCTCGCCATGACGAAGATTCATCCCTTTCGCAATTTTGTATTGTTGCCACCGCAACGCAATGATTATCATCTTAATAATGTTGTGTTATTGTTCTTTGATCTGAAATAAATGACATTTAGATTGTAAAAAATCACAATACAGGAGCAGATTATCTGTTTCTATACAGCCCCATGCTATTCAGCAACCACATTCGCCTCCATTTCGATTGTATATCATTTTCGCTTGCAACTTTGGTCATTCCACTTTTTTAATCACGTGACTTACACAGCCTATAATCTGCTCGGGTCACCGCTTTTTCCAACCTTCATTATCAATTATTTTCCTTACTAATTACATTTTGTTTTCCAAAGTAATTTACCCGCTTAAATGATATATGTCACAGAGAGTTGAACTCACCGTTGAAGTCCTTTCTCTTCTTTGAGTTTATTCACTTTAGTGGCGGATTTGGGGGAGGGGGGGGGGGGGGGGTGGCACACGCAAGGCTCGTGCCCTTTTAAAACCCAAATGACATACCTTCAGTACACGAGTCCGCGCCCCTCCCTTTCAGGTGATTTCGTGCGTGTCAGAAATTTATTTACTAAATAGGACCTAAAAAAGTCCCGATAATATCTATTTTTGTCACAGATTTATTTACTTACAAGGACTGGAAAATCCCGATGATCTTTTTTTTTTTTTTTTACTGCTCATCATCAAACTTTAAAAATGCCGTGCTTCCTTTAGCTATCTAATCCCGTCGTCATGTTTGCCATTACGGTACAGTTAAAAACTAAACTATCCATACCCTTTCCAAGTTTTCTCATTTTTAAAGTATGTGAAAAAAAATTTTTAATTTTTTTTTATTCTTTCGATTTATGTTTCTTGAGAGTGAGAAATGTTAAAGCTCACATCTAAAATATTCAACAAAAGCCCTTATATAACCAGTCCACCTTTCATTCTTTAGTTACAAAAAACACAAACACATCAAATTTACAAGGGGTTATTAATAATCTAGTTTTAACCTGTGTATTGACATATTACATTTGATATGAACATGTAGGTAATATCATTATCTAAAATGTTAACATTTACCGTAAGATAAGAAAAACATAATTTATCATAATCATTTGCCTCTCATCACTCTTTTCAAGCATTGTATTTACGAAGTTTATGATTTTTAATCTTCTTTCTATTTTTCGGGGGGGGGGGTGCGTTCTCAAATTCAAAGAAAATAATTCAAAATTAAATTTCGGATGCTATCTGGTAAACACTATGATATTATATGGCAAATAATTTATCTTTTCATGTAAATGTCAAGACATTGTTCCTTTATTCTTCCTTTATTTAAATCCTTCCTATGCTCTGTAATACAATTCGTCCTTGTTTTCACGAAGTGACGGTAGTGAGGAAAATCGTAACGCAAAGTGAATGCAATTTTTTTCACTACCGTCACTTCGTGAAAACAGCGACGAATTAGGAAAAACAGAACGCATAATATCATTTAAACTCAACCGTTTTGAATTCCATAAGAAAAAATGGTATCTGTATAGTATAATTGAAATCTTACTGAATGTTATTTTATGAGATGTTCCATTTCATTCAATCATGTCTCTGTATCGTTGAAGAAAAAAAAAAGTATTTATTTTGAGATTATCTTTTGTGACAATGTGAATTGCAAATAAAAAAAATAAAAAAAACATTCGGATGCTCTAAAAAATGTCAAGCCCCTATGCACAAGTAAAGACAATAATATAACATGTTCGATATTAATCTCAACTTCTTTTGCACAAAAAGCTTATTTTATTGTAGCCGTAATTGAAATGATGGAGTTAATGTTCCATTCATCAATCCATCCATTACATTATCAGAGGCAAACAGAAACAGGTAATGAGGATGTGCCTTAGAAAATCACGTACGTGTACTTCAAAGGACCATGTTGGCACTCATTTATAATACTTCAAAGTGATACAGGAAATTAATTTTTATGATGATAAGGGTCATTGCGTTGTAAAAACCGTTTACAGCACGCCCCAGTAGTGCTTTATGGGAAAGCCCCTTTCGGCGATCATTTCAATTATTACCGTTTCACCGTAAAAAATGAATGACTGTTTCCAGGTAAAAGGTATTATAATCTAAAAATGTCCCGAGCGCTTTTTGGAAATGAATCTGCACTTGAAAATAGTACGTGCAATATTGCAATGGCTCAAACAAACTAACAGACTGACAGACTGACAGACAGACTGACAGACATGCTTCAAACAAACAAACAAATTATTGGATGAAGAAGGAAATAAAGAAATAATCTATAACAAAACAACAAACCATAAATGAACAAACAAATAAATAAATGAATAAATAATCAACAATTACATGAGTAAACAAACCCTAAAATAAATGAATAAATAAACTAATAAATAAATAAATAAATAAATAAAGAAGACTATGTCCATCAATCAATAAATTGTTTTCATGGTTTACATTTCAACTCAAGGCCACTCGTTTTTACCCACCTGCGGCCTGTTGTTCCGACGGTTCAACAAATTTAATTTCCCCCAATGGTTCTACAGTCTTCGAATGTTGCCCATCTCCCCTCATCCCCCTCAGGCAAAGGAAAGCAAAGATGATTGATTATGGGCTGGTCTGGAAGATTATTGCTTCCAAGATCTTCATAAAGAAATGAAATATTAGATCAAACTATGGGAGATAATTGAAAAAGAAAGGCAGGGGTTGTAATATAGCGAAACGCTCGCCCTTGCCCTCGGGCCGGTTCCGGGGAGAAATGAAATTATGGGCCGAGGGTTTTTGACATCTGATATAGGAGGATAAAATGGCCCCCAGGTCATTGAGTTGACTGAACTTCACTTTGAACTAAGTGTATTAACATTTGAATTTACTGAACCATCCTAAGTACATTAATCGAAAAATAAATTCATTTGTAAATTCATAACGCTGTCATGAGACCAATAATTTCACCACTAGGCAAACTCCCAAGATTGATTTGAACATCAAGCAATCAATTATTCGTGCTCTATAAAATTATCTGAGGCAATATTCTTGTTCAATGTAGGCTCGAATGATAATCTTTTCCTATGAATAACACGTTCTAAACTGGCATAAAGCGCTTAAAAAGTACTACAATTTGAACGATTTTATTTTGGTTACTATGAGAAACTGCACAACATACACAAGCTAGAGCGACTGTCAATGAATTTTGGGAAACACTATGAAATATCAACCAAATCGTTTAAAAACTGTTCCTCCCGATTCTTAAACTGTCCATGATGACATGGTTGTGAGATAATTCTTCCGAAAAAGAAAGCGCGTTTCCTCATTTTCTCAGGCGAAGTCGTCTGTCACTTGTAATACACATATCCAAATATTTTGGAAGGCAAAAAATTGTTATGATATATAGATATATATATATATATATATATATATATATATATATATATATATATATATATATATATCCACTCAGGTCATTCCTATGGAACTCCATATTGCCCTCGCTTCTAAAAATATTTTCTTTTCTGTTGACGCCAGATTCATGTCATTTTGTTTACCTGGTATTCGAATTGCTTTTTATATTTCATATCTAACCAATTGAAATCAATATAATAATTGCTGTTTAAAATTATCTTTGTAATACATGAAAGCACGTTCTCCTTACTAGTTATCATTGAACTAATCTACGTCAATGTACATTGTATATCCTTATTTTGTGTTACCTTGCATTTTGCCGTAAATATGAACTGTAAGTTCAAATTATGGAATTAAACGTTACTATAAATAGAGAGAGAGAGAGAGAGAGAGAGAGAGAGAGAGAGAGCGAGAGGGAGAGAGAGAGAGAGAGAGAAAGAGAGAGAGAGAGAGAGGGTGGGGGTTGTGGATAGGAAAGCATATACCAATTCACCTTTCATTTTTTCATGCGCTTAACAGGAAGAAGCTTGGCATCCATACCTTCAGCTATTCATGAAATAAAATCAAGTAAATCAGACGGTATATATCATTTTGGTTTTGTTTATTTGAGAGGAAGGCTCTAAGCAGAATGATTAAACAGAAAGAGAAACAGAGAGAGAGAGGGAGGGAGAGAGGAAGAGAGAGGAAGAGAGAGAGAGAGAAAAAAAAAGAGAGAGAGAGAGAGAGAGAGAGAGGGAGAGAGAGAGAGAGAAAGAGAGAGAAAATCCCCCAAATCGTTGTTATAATAGGGGTAATTTTGCTATGTCCAATAATAGCCACAAATTGGCAATGCCGTTTAACGAGCCCGTTTCACAGAGATCCACGGAACAGTAGATGAGAAGGATAATCACAGTCTCAAATACGAGTGACTGAAATGTTCACACTTATACCTGCCAAACTCATCGCCTTAAAGACAAGGTTGGGTTCTGGACATGAGATCACATTTTAAAGAAGCCGTCGACAAGAAACTGGAAAAGAATTATTATGTGGTACTTTGAATTGATTATTCACACCACTTAAGATGCTGCTGTTTTTGTGTGTTTCGTAACCCAAGAATGAAAGGTTGATTGGTTGAATTAGGGACATTGTTGAAAACTTTTAGATGTAAGCTTTGATATATCACATTTTCGAGAAACAAAAAATCGGGACAAATACAGTTTTAACATACTTTAAAAAAAAAACTTGGTAAGGGTATGAATCATTTAATTGTTAACTGTGAACTGTTAAAGGTCTGGGAATCATTTAAATGATAAGAAATCTTGCTGACTTAATCTTGCTGAACGCCGCGTGTACTGCACACAGATACGTATAAAATTATAACGGTACTACACAAACATATGGCATGAAAGGATGATCCAAAGTGTTCATCCCTTTTAAGTCATATTTCGAATGTTTTCGAACATGAGGGAATTTAAGGAGCAATCCTATTTAGGGGATATCCCTTCTATGATACTGTTTAAAAAAATAAAGAAAAAAAGATCTCAAAATCCCTAAAATAATGTAATTTTTTCTTTAAATCCAGACAGATTTAACCAATAGGATCAACTCTCTCGTAGGCGTTGCACGAGTAATACGACCCGTTTAAATACTGAAAGATGTTTGTCGTCATTAACTAAACGTCAAATCTTATCGCTTACTTTGACAAACCGCGTCACTTTTCAGATAACTCCTTCAAATTTGCGTTCACAGCCTCTAGAAATTAGATCTCTATGTACTTTACTGGCCGCATTAACAAAAAAAGTTAGACGGAAATGATGTGTTAGTCACAATAACAACTTCATGCCTCGCTTCTGAAAGTATGAAAAGTTTTGAAATGTGTCTTTATGCAGTGACGTATCGTTTCGAAATATGCGGAGGATCAGTAGGAATGGAGGAGAAAGATTATAATTCCGCCTCTCACTTAGTCATTTGCAATTTATAGGCCTATAGTGTATGAACATGTTATAAAAAAAGAATCACATGTATACCACGTGTATGCATGAGTTAGTTAATGCAACCATTATCAAACTCGTTAAAGTCGTAGATGCATGTAAATGATTAGATAAATAAATAAAGAATACACTTCGGACATAGACTTTATATAGTTCATTATTGTCCTAACTCAATAGCGAATAAAAAGTTCATTAACAGGGGAGGGTTAGGGGTACACAATGAGTGCGAACCTGTCATAGATAGACCTCCATATTCAAGTTTTATTGAATTTTTCGAGGGCCTTCAGGAAGGGGAGGGGAGGGGGTCACCACCCTCACCGCGTCCATACTATGCTGTATGCAAACATGATATTATGAGTGAAATGGGCGAACGTAAGACGTTAGATGCGTTACTGTCTTACTTCATTATAAGCATTTCGTCCTGAATAAGTATGGATTTAATGAAAAGCGTTTCAACTAAAATATATTTGAAAAAGGAATAAAAAAACAAAATCATTGTAAATCAGGAGCTAAAAAAAAACAAACCAAAGATTGCCAGAGAAACTGTTAAAAGCACTTTAGATGAAAAGAAACAAAATATTTTATAGTTGAGAAAATATGTGATTTCTATTGATAATATTGTACGTCAATTATATTTGTTACATATTTGTTCTCACAACTTTATTTTTGATGTTTGAATGTAAATAAACACCTCATTAGAGGCACAACAAAAATATAAGCACTTCACCAATCCCGTCTCTTTGAAATGATCATCACGAAAACATGAAATTGGAAAGGACCGTTGCAAGGATTGGTCAACCATGCTTGGAATAAGTGTACATGTAAAGTTCACAGCTATAGTCGGTCACTCGTTTTCAGTTTTCATTTAGTTTGTTACATTTGAGTAAAGACCATTATTGTTACAGACATTCAATAAAGAGAAACCCACGTGAAGCTTTCGATAACGTATTATCGAAATTCTCTAGGCACCCAGATTTAGCAAGCTGCGTATCGCCTCATCAATTTTCCACAAGATTGAAAATGATTATTGAAATGAGTAGTAATAAGTGGTAATGATGATATTTTGGTATCACAGGTATATTTAGCACATACTCCCACTAACTCTATGTGTAATTGAAAGGAAATAATAGAATGTGGTGCTTTGGGGAGTTTCTAAGCCAGTAATTCCTCTTCCGAAACATTAAAGCAAAGTGATAACAACATCTCTCCTACCCACTCGCTATTTGCTACTAATACGGGCCTGGGGAAAGGGGTGAAACATAACTACGAACCGTAAAATGTTCGTTTTTCAAAAGATTTCCTTTCCCCCGAATGTTTTTAGATCCGTTCATCCGCAGCCTTGTTATTTCGAAAGTTCATTATTCTGAAGGTTTTACTTTTTCTTTGTTATTCTAAACGGATCCTTGATGTCGAACCCTGCAAAAATGAAATACAAACAGCCCACGAACTCTTGGAAGGACTAAGCTTTTCATATAAACAGAATATAAACAGAAGGAAACAGTAACTCTAACAATAACAGCAACAACAACACTAAAATAAACAAACAAACAAACGAACGAATCTTCGGAATACCGATTCGTCAAAAAAGCATACAACTCTGTCTCGCTCTCTTTTAGCAGACCCCATGAAATGTAATGTCTGACGCCTTATCTATGACGTAATTAGCGCGACAAAACACGATGACTCTATTGTATTTTTTCTTTGAATGACGTAAATGCTGATATTTTTTTATTTCTATGGTTCACTTTCAGAAGACGAGAATCCATCTCAAGTTGTGAATATTTGATAGCGTTATAGATTCGATCTGAAATATGAATACTCGACCTTCTTAAAATACCAACTAATCGCTTCTTTCCTCACTAATAAGGTCACCCTTCCCCCAACTACTCAATAATTCACTCGTACATGCAGCTATCTTCAAATAGGAAATACTCGGCTGGGAAGATAAGGTTTAAAACAAAGCAAAATACAAACAAGTTGAAATTTCACTTCTTAAAAATTGTGATCAGTCATGAGATTTGTACGACCGTAAGTGAACCTATACAGACATTTCTTAATTTGTACAACTTTTAAAAGACATATTTCTTATTACTTTAGATTTTAAATTTCTATTTAAGGGCGTCAAGATGGCAATTAAGCGACCTTTCTAATACCCCCAGGCAAGAATTTAACATTCAACGTCCAAATTTTCGTCAATATTTAATGTCGGCGATTCCTTTTTCATCATCATCTTGCGCCTCCTCTGTATTAAAATCAGACAGTCCTCCGCCGTCTTATAGACCGCTGAAGATCAGTCAATGAAGACGTCTACGAATCCTTCTCGACATCATGCATCAACGTCTGGATGCTATCAATGTAAGTCTATCTTTCAAACAAAAATGGCTCTCTTCAAAAAGTAATACCTTGCCCGAGGGCAAGCGCCACGCGATGACTCGAACGTCATCAGACATCACCTTCTGAATGTTTTCGGTCACAATTATTTCCGGACGCGCGCGCTGGGCGCTGGCTCGGAGCGCAAACCCATCCATCATATATGAACTCTGATCAAACAAACAGAGGTACTATATCTTTTGTTTATGAAATGGATATAGTTGAATTAAGCAGGCCTTTGTCCTAAACTTCCGAAAAATTGCATTCTGGCAAAATTTTAACATCATCACGAGGACTTTCATGAAACCAACCTTCGGCCATTGCAGTAGCCTTGTCCGTCACCTTTAGAAACAAATGTATCGAACATTACAATAGCAAGTTCAAGTTCAAATTTACATTATTTCCAAATGTGGTTGACAAAAAAGAAAATATAATACATGATACATGTACAGACATATAAATCATTAAAAGTAAATCAAGATAGAAATAGATGAAAATGTGAAGAAAATTGAAAACTGTATAGCTGATGTAAGGAACTGGATGATTGAGAGTCGCTTAAAACTAAATGATGCAAAAACAGAATTCATTTTGCTTGGCAACAGTAGACAGCTCAGTAAAATTAAGGTTTCTCATGTTCAAGTTGGTTCTGCCCCTGTATCTCCTGTACATCAAGCTAAGAATCTTGGTGTAATATTTGATTCTGCCATGTCACTCGAAACCCATATTTCAAATTGTGTTAAACTGGCCAATTGTAATCTACGTAATATCCGTGCAATCAGGCAATATCTCTCACCTCAATCCACCCAACAGTTAGTACATGCTTTTGTTACTTCGCACCTTGATAATTGCAATTCATTACTCTTTCGACTACCTGCCAACCAAATTAACCGATTGCAAAAAGTTCAGAATGCTGCTGCTCGCCTTGTAACTAACACCAGAATATCATCACATATCACTCCTATCTTGAAATCTCTGCACTGGCTCCCTGTTCAACAGCGTGTGATATATAAAATTCTACTCTTAACCTATCGTGCACTAAATGATCTAGCTCCAGAATATATTTCATCCCTTCTATCACCCCACTCTGCAGGTCGTTCTGGTTTACGTTCATCACATAATATTAGACTTAAAGAAATACGTACCAAAAGAAATTGGGGGGATAGAGCATTTGCATCAGCAGCTCCTTCTTTGTGGAATAAGTTACCTTTCTCTATTCAGACGGCCAACACTCTCTCTACTTTCAAAACTGGGCTTAAAACTCACCTGATGCTCAATGCATATTGTTAAATTTCAATGTTCTTTTTATACAATGCGTGCAAAACAAACAATCGCACTGTGCCACATTGTATGTACCTTGGCACCATGAAGTTGTATGATCTAATGCAAGTTAACATTTAATATTTCTTTAATCTTAAGTATGTTAAATATTAATTTAAATTATTTGTATGCGCCTTGAGCATCTCTAGAGATGGATATGTTGCGCTTTATAAATATTGTTATTATTATTATTATTATTATTAACAAGCAATCATATTAAGAGAAAAAAACAGTGAACAGATTTATATGAACAACTCAGAACAACTAAGTAGATATAAGAAACATGTGGGGAACTAGCAAAGGCCAGGGGCCTGTCGAGACCGAGGCTAATCCCCAGTACAATAATAGGCATTTTGGATATTTAAAAAAAGACAAAATACAAAACCAGAACAGGCAGTACAGCATTTGCTTTGAGTTTATTCTCCGAAAATCTCTCGGCGATTGTGCTAATTATTTAGTGTCGCTTAGGAATTTTGAATTTTCTTTATTTCTTTTTTCTTCTTCTGAGAGCGTTTCGCACTAGGAAGAAAAATAATGCAGAAATAGCTTCAAAATTCACCCCTTGAGGAAACTATCACACTCGCTGCTCGTATTGAATGATTACCTTGACGTTTTAAACATTCGAGATAGATATTTCGTGAAATCCCAGTAGTGGTTAATGATGAGCTTAAGTTGAGGTGAAAGTGAGGGATTTTTTTGAACTTTTCTTGTGGGACTGAATATTAATGAAGCTGTTCGCAAAATGTTGGTTTAAAAAGGAAAGGAAAAGACAGAGAGAGAGAGAGAGAGAGAGAGAGGTGGAAAGGGAGGGACAGATATGCAGGCAGGGAGAGAGAGGGAGGGAGGGAGAGAGGAAGAGAGAGATATAGAGGGAGAAAGAGAGAGTGAAAGACAGAGACAGACAGAGAGAGAGAGATAGAGAGAGAGAGATAGAGAGAGAGAGAGAGAGAGAGAGAGAGAGAGAGAGATAGGGGGCAGATAGAGAGTGACGAAATATTCTGTCTGACTTTTGGACAGATTTCATAATGAAAAACAAGATATCAACGGTATTGGCGTGTTTGTACGTCAACAATTAAAAGTATAAAGAAGACCATGTAAAACTAACTATTGAGATGTCATAAAATTCGAATTTTTCTCATTGTTCAACTAGCAATTAAGCTTGTCCCCCTCAGCAAGCATTATTCTATAACTTACTGGTTGTTATCACTGGCACAAGCTGTGTTCTTAAAGTTTTCTTTATTTTCTTATGAGATTATTATTTGATGACTATTTGATGATTACCCTACACCTAACCCTACACCTAACCCTACACCTCACCCTACACCTATCCATACACCTAACCCTACACCTACAATGTAACCTTAAAGCTTACCCTACACCTAACCTTACACCTATCCATACACCTAACCCGACACCTATCCATACACATAACCCTACACCTTACCCTACACCTATCCATACACCTAACCCGACACCTAACCCTACACCTATCCATACACCTAACCCGACACCTATCCATACACCTAACCCTACACCTTACCCTACACCTAGCCCTACACCTAACCCTACACCTAACCCTACACATATCCATACACCTAACCCTACACCTAACCCTACACCTTACCCCGCACCTATCCTACACCTAACCCTGCACCTTACCGAATCCACCAATCCCAACCAAAACTATATGCCTTCTAAAAAGGCTCTAATTTTGATGAAATAGGCTGTAAGCGAAAGTCGCCAAAGCAAACTGTAAGATCCCTTATAGGATAGTGGTGGTTATTTGTTTACCTGACAGCTCCAAATACATAACTTATAGAATTCATAACGTCCACCTATAACCCTAGACTTAACCCAAACCAGGTCGCTGCGCAACCACAGTCTGTGCCCTCTATCCCCGACGACATTAAGCCTGGAGCAAAAGTCGGCAGAGCAAAATGTCGCATCACCTTTCGGGAAGATTAGCCTGTATAAAGCGAGAGAGATTCAAATGCGCCTCTGACGCACTGAGTCACCAATTATTGGTCAACTAATTGATATCAATTATCCTCTTACGCCATCGGCATCAGACGCCTGGCCTTCAAATGGAAAGAAAATAAGGTTCTGTTTGAAGTCGAAATAAAGTCAGAGATGCTCGCCTATTTCTGCCAATCCCGATTCGACCCGAAAATGATTACGTCTGTTCTGATATAATGTCCGTCGATCACTCCCGATTTTTGTATTACGAAATCATGTAACCTTTTCGTGTCGGCAATTTTCTCTAAATGATCGGACCACGATCCGAATTTGGTAAAAATACTAAATTATCATTAGATGACAAAATTTTAAGTTTTAAAGTCTTACAGATGTAATTGCATTTATTGTGATTTGGATGATAACATTGAAATTGTTGGCGTTATGAAGGCCTTCCAGTTGCAAAAAATGGTAAACTATGCTTCAATTCGGTGACAGTCTTTCTTTCGGCTGGTGCGGCGCCTTGAAAGGCTGAACTTGTCAGCCCTTTACAAAAATAGAAGTCTGAACAGTTAAAATCGAACATCCTTATACATTTGAGAACGGGCTCTCCATGGCGAATGGAGGGGAGGGGGTGCGAAATTTTTACGTGTTGTTGTTGTTGTTTGGGGGGGGGGGGGGGTAAATGCCCTCTTCGCCGTCATTTTGCAAAATTAGAAGAAAACAAGACTTAGACTGGTTCATACAACGAATGCTTCCAGTAGACAAATAATCACATAGTTTCCAATAGACATATATTTTACATATTGCAAGAAACAGATCAAACACTAACATTGTAGAAGAAAAACTTTAAGGCCAAAACAGAAAGGGGTCTTTCACAGTCAATGAAAGGAAAGAAAGGCATATAAACTTGCAATCACCTTCCTTCAGTGAAGTAATATAAAATCATAATTAAGCAAAACAAAAGGTAAGAATGTGTACTTTTCTCCTAAATACTAAATTCCTCGCAAATACGGTCATCATAATGTTCTAGACAATATTTTTTGAAAGTGAATGGTTTGTTTGAGAAGTGTGACTTTAACGCCGCTCCACATCAACAAATCATTCGATTTTGTGGCTCTCTAATGCTCTTATTTGATTGTAGGCTAAACATGTATCAAATTCCTTCAAAGTTCGAAGATGCACTAAATCATGAGTGATTCGTTAGACGCGTAATGAGGCATTTCATTATGAAATGTAAATTTGAGAATGCGAGGTAGTTCATTTTGGATCAAGCTTGTCATTGGCTCCGAATCAGCTTATAAAGAGATGAAGGTGAAAATGAGTCTGAAATGATCGGCGAGCTAGGTGTTGAAAATGATGAAATGTGTTAAGAACGACTATAATATCATCGATAATGAATACAAAAATGCATTTTCCTTGTATTGTCTAGTTTCCACTTAACCGAGTATATGGAAGTACCATGAAATTATTGTATAATATGACATGGAACACCGGGCGGGGAAGGGCAGGGGGTGGACGCATCCCTCTTTTGAATGTATATTCGAAGGCCGATTGGTTCATTTGTAAATGTTTATATCCTATTTTGTACATTTCAATGAAAATTACATAATCGATGTAAAAATTTGTCAAAAGTTTGCTCGCTCGCAAAAGATTTGGAAAGTAAAGGTTGTTTTTCAGGACAAGCGCACTGGCCCATATGCCGATGATTTGATGAATTTATATGAAGGGCATTTGGACTTGTCTTGTCTTCCTGTTGATTTCGAATTCGACTATTATGGCACTTTAAGGTGTAGACCATTTTCTTGTCTTGCATTATCTTTCTGTTTGTTGTACTACAGATTTTGTTCCCTTTTTTTTGATCCTTCTTTTTCTTCTTTTCTTTTTTTCTTCTTCTTCTTCTTCTTCTTTTTCCTCTTTATTTTCGTTTTAAATTTTCTTTAGAAGATAACGGGGAGTTTTACTTGCTCAATATGGCACCCATGTTTCAACTGGTCATAGCCCTTAATGCAAGTTCTGGGAGGCACTCCCAGTCCTTCAACCAGTCCACCTTTCCTTCTTGAGTTACGAAGAACACAAAAAGCATCAAATTTTACAAGGGGGTATGACTATAATAGAGCTTACTGTATATTATAAGATGATGATGTGGATCCTAATCAAATGATTGGTTGAAAGCGTACACGTGACCAGGCATTTATTTTGCCTAACGCGTAATCGCGCGTGATTTGGGTAGTGACCGGTCATTAGCCAATGGTAATGACCGGTCATGATCAAAATCATGTCAGAAAACATCATTTTATAAAACAAATAAAACATAATCTTATAAAATAAATAATACACATCATTTTGTTCGGGCATTATTAAAATTACCCACACTTGGTACCTTCAAAACAGTCCAAACGCCCTCGGCTATCGCCTCGGGCGTGTTAGACTGTTCCAAAGGTACATCGTGTGGGTAATTCTTACTAATGACCTCACTGATGTGTATTATTTGTATACTAATGAACCTAATCAGATGATTGATATACCCGAAGCAGCTGAAAAATAGTTAGGGAAAATATTAACGAGACCAAAATAAAAACAAGTGATATACGTTGACAGTAAAAGCTAGGTTTTCCAACGCTATCAGAACGGAAAACTTCAGGAAAGGTACAAAGTATATAAACATGAAATATGACAGATGAAAAATGATTTCTATCTGTAAAGACATCTTTGAAAAAATAAGACAAAGAAGAAAGTGCTGATGAAAAATGTATGTATTATTCTGTGCAGTTTAAAGTGTTTTGTAACGCTTTATAACGTATTGTAAAAATGCACGACAGAACATCATTGTTACTTAAAGTCACTCTAGAAATGTACCACAAGCACTGATACTAATCTCAGGTAAAATCATAGATAGCTAAAAACAAAAGTGTCAGCTGTAGTATTACTTAGATATACATAAAGCACTTATTGCATTAACAAATAATATCTCCGAGCCGCCGGCAATTTGCGACAGAAACTGTTTACAACTTGTTGAAACTAAGATGTTTTGTCGTTAAAACGAATTCACATCCTAGTTTTCCGAAGTGAAATTCTGTCGGAAGATGGGATTTCGCTAAGATATATATGTTATCCATGGATAGAAAAAATAGTGGACATCTTTATGTATAGTAACTTTACATTCTCTATGAAGCAACAGATTTTATTCTAGACTTTACAGATTTGAGTCAGGATTAAGGTTGTCAATTTGTAACATGGTCAAATAAATTGATTCACCACTATCATCATCATGAAGTATTAGGTATGTACAAAGTTAACAACGGCTGTCATGGCCCTCCATTTCTGTCTATTATCTCCTAATCTTAAAAAGCTGGTTTTGCTGACTTAATATTGGTTGCAGATTTTGCAAATATGTGAAGCGTTGTCTTTCCCTGCTTCTCTTTACAGCAATCATCCCTGTAAATATCGTTTTTTGATTTTGCATATTATCCTTTTTGCATATGTGACCAACAAATTGCATTTGCGTCTCTCTTATTGCGTTGACGAGTGAAGGTTTTACTCTTGCTTTTCTAAACACTTCTACATGCGTTATCTTTTCTGTCCATGATATATTCATAATCTTTCTCAAGAACTGAGTCTCTGTAACCTCTAATTTTCTTTATAGCTCTTTAACTTTTGTCCAACAATCGACTTTATCACACAGATTTTGGTTTTACTAGTACTGTTCTTATTTTTCATTACATATTTCTTCTCATTAAAATGTATCCTTTGACATTGCAATTATTTTCTTATCTCATGAATACTTTTCTCATTTGATTTTACAGTGTACCCCAGAAGTTATTTTGAACCGTAGATATTTGAGAGTGCGGAATTGCTTTATTGTTCCCCTTTAATTTTGAGATTGCGTGGGGCTATTTGAATCTTTAAAAAAAACCCAGATATATCAATAAATAACAAACAGGCAAACATTCGGTTTTCTATTGTATTGAAAAATATATTTGAGAGATTAGAAAATCTAACAAGAGCCGAGAGACACACACAAAAACCCCACAAAAAGTGGAAGAAGCAGGATGTTTTAAATATGATGGATATAAGGAGAAAACACAAAGAAGATACTAAAAAAAATTGAATAAAGAAATAAATTAATTACAAAAATTAAAACAAACAAACCCGCAACCACATATCAAACAAACGAAGAAAATAAATAAACTCACCTGTAACTGTTGCAGATATTGAGTCTTGTTAATGATCCGCTAGTCTCTCCAAAACAGAATTTACAATTTATGTCCTCGAAGATCCTCAATTAACCAATTAAACCAAATCTTCTGCTCATGATCGGCCGGGAATCCGTCGACAAATCCCCGTTCGTAAATCTTAGAATCAACATCAACAGACGACCACGGTTACATCAAGAAATACAGCTCTTCACTCCCGCCCCGCCAAAAATATTACGAAACAAATTAAAGAGCGGCAACTAGCCCCGGAAGAGCGGACGAATATTGATTGGTGGCATCTTTTCGGTGGCGGTATATACAGAGCGAGATGATGATGCCCAAGCGAACGTGAGCAACAACCAATATGGTATTAGAGAGTCGGGATGAAGAAGATGCGAGCGAAGCGATGCAGTTTGGCTGCGAGAGACGCACGCTCTGAAAGTCAGAGACAAGGAGTATTAATGCTTGCGTAGTATTACAGACGCGAAGGGTAAGGTAATGGAAGAAGGGAGTGGAAAGATAGAGAGGGGGGGGGGGGGGTGGAGTAGAAGAGGTAAAAGGGGGATCTGTCAGTATAATCTTGAGATATGTGAAGCAAAGCCTCATTGCGTGCGTTCAGCTTCACGCCTACTCATCACGTGCTCAACGTTGTTCTTGTTATCTTAATAAGGTCTTATACGCACTAATTCGTAAGTCCTCTCTCATATTCGTCAATGTATGGGTCACATGTTCATGTTTGAATAACAAACTCTCTCTCTCCTTCTTTCCCTTTCTGTTCATATCTCTCTCTCTTCCCCCCTCTCTCTGCCCCCTCCCTCCCATGCTCATCTAGGGACTTATCACTGACGGATGAGACAGGGCTTTTCCTTGAATTCAAGACTTACACAATTGAATTCAATTGTTCTTATTCATAGAATAGATCGAAGTTTGATTATAACCCACTCATTCATATAAAAGCCCCTTAAGCATGATTGAATTGAAAACAGATGGGATTAAACCCCGCCTCTATCACTCTCCATTTTGTTATCATTCCTTTTTGTTTTTTGCAATTTTAGCTCCGCTTCGTTTGTCTACAGGCCACCGTACACGACAAAAGCGTAGGTAGGCTAGGCTTATGTATGTAATTAGGTTATCACGGTAATGTATAAATCAGTATATTAAGTTTTTGTCAAGAAGCCGACTTTTAACATCCGAAAGAGTTATTACGGCATTCGCTCCAGTGGCATTACTGCTGGTCTGCTGCGCTCAATATCTGGTTCTTTTATATTCAAATAATTTTTGAAAATGTTTTTTTTTTGTTTAAAAAAGTAGGCCATTTGAAGAGCCATCTTTTTTCAAGGGATGTTTAAAATTATTTTCTTCTTTATTTAAATTATTTAAACATATTTGTGGCCTAAACTAAACAATGAAGAAGCTCTTAACTTATTTTCCACTTTTTTCACTTTTTCTGGAACTCAACCATTCTTTTCCCTCATTTACACGGGGGACTTCTTCCAATGCACAGACATATTTTTTGTCATAATCAGGTTTCGACATAAACCGGAAAAAACCAAACCAATGCATCATACCAACAAAAACATTAACTTTAATATTCCATGCATTTTTGGGGAAAATTAAATTATCAAATCTTGACTTTTGTGTTCTGAAGATTGATTGGTCTTGTGCCCGTAAACAATGTGTGTTTAGAACCCCATTAGAACACATTAGAATACATTAGAATAATCCTCGCTCGTTCAGCGTGTACAGTGGGTTTGAAGATAGTGGTCTTAACAAAAAACTGAAAGGAAAGGTAACTGACATCATCGGAGAGTGAAATGCAACGAGGTGGTAGATAGGGAGAGATCGAGAGAGAGAAAAAAAGAGAGAAAGAGAGAGAGAGAGGGGAGGGAGAGAGAGAGAGAGAGAGGGGGAGAAGAGAGAGAGAGAGAGAGAGAGAGAGAGAGAGAGAGAGAGAGAGAGAGAGAGAGATAAAGAGGGAGAGAGAGAGGGGGGAGAGAGAGAGAGAGAGGGGGGGGGAGAACAAGAGAGAGAGAGAGAGAGGGAGAAAGAGAGAAACAGTGAGAAAGAGAGAGAGGGAGAGAGAAGGGGGGTAGGTAAGATATTTTGAGGTGAAGCGAGCTCAGAGGCAAAAAGGAAGGAAGAGAGAGAGAGAGAGAGAGAGAGAACCAATAAACTCCACTACACGCAATTAAGATAGCTATTACATAATGCAATGTTATGCTGAACAACGGTGTTTTCCTTTAATTTATTATTTCATCCATTTGTTAATGTACTGCTAAATATACTGCAGGTAAATGTATTACCTTATACAAAGCATGGTAGCATTATGTTAAATGCCTCATAAATGTTATAACACGTACAAAATGATGTAATAAACTAATCAGGAGATTAGATTGTAGTGGCCTTCTATGCTGAAGTGAGTAGATAAAGTAAGCATATATGCATGGTCTTGTTACTACCCCAGGCACACCGACGAGACCGATGCCAGACCGACACCAGACCGACACCAGACCGAACTATAATTGTACGTTACCCGAATGGCCGAGGTTGATCGATTATTGTTTGGTTTGGAGTGGGTTTGGGTTGTGACTGGGTGTTACGAAATCAACACCCCTCTTATTATTACGTCACAATACTCCATGTTTAATATGCGATAGCACTTTAATGCTGATAATTATGTGCAGGAAAGTTTTGATGGTCTGTAATAGGTTTTTGAAAACATCCTAGTACATGGTAATGAAAAAGTTACAACTCACCAACCCAATAAAGAAGTAGTCAATTATTAACCTCCTTTCATATTACCCCAGATATTACACAGGTATTTTATGAATTTCTTATTTGTTTATGAAAAGGAATTGACTGACTTGATGGTGAGACAGGTGGTTCTCATGCAATGTAGGCTCAATTTACCCAGATATATATGAGGGATGAGGGATTTCCCCTCTTCTTTACAACACGAATCCTTCAAAAGTTATTCGAACATAAATTTAATTATCGATAGAAATCGCCTGTTTATGTGAAGTCTCAATTACTTGCCGTATAACGAGTCTTTTCAAATTGTAGTAACTAATCCCATAATCCCGGAAGGCACGAAAGCTGCTAAAAGGTTTTTTATTGTTATTTTTTTTAATTGCTATTTTCCCCGACAAGGACAGAAGACGAATGAAGAAGTAGCAAAGTAATGAATCAAAAAAAAAAAAAAATATATATATATAATCACGACACTTTTAAGAAGTTGTTGGGAGAGCAACTCATGCGGTGATTTCGTTTGAGGGAGAGAGAGAGAGAGGAAAAAAAGAGAAAGAGAGAGAGAGAGAGAGATTGGGGGGGGGGGGGGGGAGAGTGAGAGGGGTAAGAAAGAGAAAGAGAGATGATTGATATAGCGAGAGAGAGAGAGAGAGAGAGAGAGATAGAGAGGGAGAGAGATTTGGGGGGGGGGAGAGTGAGAGGGGTAAGAAAGAGAAAGAGAGATGATTGATATAGCGAGAGAGAGAGAGAGAGAGAGAGAGAGAGAGAGATAGAGAGGGAGAGAGATTGGGGGGGGGGGGAGAGAGAGAGAGGGGTAAGAAAGAGAAAGAGAGATGATTGATATAGCGAGAGAGAGAGAGAGAGAGAGAGAGAGAGAGGGAGAGAGATTGGGGGGGGGGGGAGAGTGAGAGGGGTAAGAAAGAGAAAGAGAGATGATTGATATAGCGAGAGAGAGAGAGAGAGAGAGAGAGATAGAGAGGGAGAGAGATTGGGGGGGGGGGAGAGTGAGAGGGGTAAGAAAGAGAAAGAGAGATGATTGATATAGCGAGAGAGAGAGAGAGAGAGAGAGAGATAGAGAGGGGGAGAGATGGGGGGGGGGGGGAGAGTGAGAGGGGTAAGAAAGAGAAAGAGAGATGATTGATATAGCGAGAGAGAGAGAGAGAGAGAGAGAGATAGAGAGGGGGAGAGATTGGGGGGGGGGGGGGAGAGTGAGAGGGGTAAGAAAGAGAAAGAGAGATGATTGATATAGCGAGAGAGAGAGAGAGAGAGAGATAGAGAGGGAGAGAGATTGGGGGGGGGGGGGAGAGTGAGAGGGGTAAGAAAGAGAAAGAGAGATGATTGATATAGCGAGAGAGAGAGAGAGAGAGAGAGAGAGATAGAGAGGGGAGAGATTGGGGGGGGGGGGGGGGGAGAGTGAGAGGGGTAAGAAAGAGAAAGAGAGATGATTGATATAGCGAGAGAGAGAGAGATAGAGAGAGATAGAGAGGGGGAGAGATTGGGGGGGGGGGAGAGTGAGAGGGGTAAGAAAGAGAAAGAGAGATGATTGATATAGCGAGAGAGAGAGAGAGAGAGAGAGATAGAGAGGGGGGGGGGGGGGAGGGGGTCGTAATTAGCAAATCCTTATATGTGAATGTATACGTTCATGAGCTATGTCGCCTTATTTCAGAATCTGGAGACATCGATGGGAGACATTGTCCTATTTTGTGTGAAACTCTTGATATCCTAATGTTAAATTCTTTTGTCGGCAAATTTGAACACCTGAATTTTCTTGATTTGACAAACTAATGACATTTCTCAAAAGTTCCGTTGTAACTTTTAAAAAATTTCTTCAGTTTTGCTTATTTGACAAGATATTCACCTGTTGATGAACCAATCAAATAGTTTTAACAACGTTCCTGTGCTTACGATCCCAGCATAAAATGGGAAGAGACTGAAAACCAAGAATCAAAACCGACGATTGGCCCTATTTGGGACGTTAATCCATACCTTGATGCTGTGTGTATGGTTTATTTCCATACATTAAAATACATTATTAGACATTTTAGTGAACTAAATTTTCTGATATACTGAAGCATGTAATAAATTGATCATTAATCATTTAACTCTGTAAATAGCAAAACATAACGATCATCAGAATAACCATTTTTGATGTGGTCCAACTATAAATCAGCATATTTCAAAAGATTCCTGCATGGCGAAAAATCATCATTACACGAATCATTTACCGATGAGAGTTGTTTTCATTATTCAACGTCTGCGGGTTTATGGGTTGCAATAAATCACTGAATATTGGTGAGCTAGATGGTTTAACTGCGAGCGATTAATCATGTTTACATATTGTTCATTATCAAGAAATTTTATTGCCGAAATAATTATCGGTTCCTTTGAAGGGAGCCAATAGCTTCAAAGAGTATATGGATGAGGTGGAAATGAAAGAAGAGACAATGAGAGACAGAGAAAGAGAGAGAGAGAGAGAGAGAGAGAGAGAGAGAGAGGGATCACGGGGCATTGGCACATATTAATGTACCGTTACAGAAATCACGCAAATCGTATTTGATACAAATTTTAAATAACACTGAGAGTGTAAAGAGGCTTTTTTTTATAAGGCATTATAAAAATACGCTTACTTCTTTTTGTTGAGTTTTAATTTGTCTTAACATGGTCTTGTCTCAAAGCTGTTTCTCTCAATTCATCCATATTTCAAATACTTCAAAAAGCATTTTACAACAATTTTCAGAGTTCCTTATTCTCTTCTTCATTGTTCACATGTTCTTGAGAGTTTAAAAGTATCACGTTAATATTCAGTGAAACTTAATGGCCCGAATTCACAAAGGAGGTTTGTCGACAAACCTTGGTTTTCGTACGTCATATTTTGCGTTTTACGCGTTTTTTTACAAACCAGGTTTGTAAAGAACAAAAGGAGGTTTGGCGAAACAAAAAGAGGTTTGAGCTCAAACCTTGCTTTGTGGATTCGGGCCTATAGGTGTGTTTCGCAAAGTTGCACTTATAAAGCATTTTACAACAATTTTCAGAGTTCCTTATTCTCTTCTTCATTGTTCATATGTTCTTGAGAGTTTCAAAGTATTACGTAATATTCAGTGAAACTAAGGTGTGTTTCGCAAAGTTGCAGTTACAGTATGTATAAAAAAAAAGCTACATTAATTTGTATAGGAGAACAAGGAAGCTTCTTCGAAAATTTTGTCATGAAAGCAAATTGGCTGATAGCCATTTATAGCCAACAATCACTTCCTAAATGCTTAAATAAGCACTCCTGTTGCTCAAAAATATATATATATTCACAGTGGCGGATCCAGGGGGGGGGGCCGAAACGGCCGCGGCCCCCCCTATTGGCGGCTCAAAAAAAGGAAGAAAAAAAAAGAGGAAGAAAAGAAGAGAAAAGAAAGGAGAAGAGAAAGGAAAAAAAGAAGAGAAAAGAAAAGAGAAGAAGAGAAAAAGGAAGAATCTGATTGTTATATACTGATTTAGAAAGAGATATTTCTTACCCATGAAAATAGTCTGCTTTATTCTTCTTCTTAAACGAAGTGGCTTTACATTGTACGCTTTCTTTTGAGGCTTTTACCAAATTTATGGAGTACAGTGAGTTATTTTCTCTAGTTTGGAAAATATTTGACTTTTAAATTTTGATTAAGCATTGAGGTCTTGAATTGCAGTTGAGATAATATTTGAAATTTGAACTTTTTTTTAGTTCAGCAAATTTTGTCGAAATCGAAATCTAAAATTAGTTGGCGCCTCCAAGTTGATGAATGCAAATACTTTTCTGTAACTTAGCGTGAACAGTTACATTTGTCAATAAGTTCAAAATTTTGTTTAGACCAAAATCTGAAATGAAAGGTGGATCGCAACTAGAATGACCACGGGTACTGTCCATTAAAACGAACAGTTTTTAATAAGTTTAACATGAACATACAAATTATTTGATTGTAAAGATTGTTTGTTTTTTATTCTAAGTATAAACTGCACATCACCTTTTATATGAAGGTTGGATTGCAACCAGAATGAAGAATGGCCACAGGTAACGTGCATTAAAACAAAAAGTTCTTGATATGGCACATCAAAATACAAATTATTTGATTATAATGTTGTATGCTTGTCTGCTAAATATACAATCAGTGACGTATCTCCAGGGTAGGGTTACGCCCAGGGCTTCACCCGAAGGGGTGCAAGACTTAATAAGGGGGAGGGATGCAAAAGAGAGGAAGATAAATGAAATGGAAAGAAAAATTATGATCCATGGTGATTTTTAAAATCAGTTTTTTTTCAGGGTTTAATATGCCAAAATTTACTTTCAAAAATCGCATATTTACAACTCAAGATTTATGCAAATTAAATGCCTATTTTTACATGTATATTTAGTATTCAAATTTAAAATGAGCTATGAAGGTCAATCTTTTCAAAGACAAAGTTTCTGAGTAGCATAGTCGACAATATTGAATTGAACAAAATTCAAATTTCATTTCAATTCTTGTGTACTTTATTGTTTTATTAATTCCTATGTTTCTATTGTTTGTATTTCTTATGCAGTACTTCTTATGTTTATGATTTGTTATGTTTCAGATTTGTATCTTGATAAATTAAAAAAGTACACGATCTAGGACAAGACCTAAAAGACACAGTTGGAAGTCTAATAGAGCATTTCGGAGAGGGGGGGGGGGGGGGGTGTATTTTGTAAAAGACTAACTGATGGTTTGCGTCATAACACCATGTACAATAACCGCGCCTTTCTTCACACGTTGAATGGTGAAAAAACCAAG
Organism: Strongylocentrotus purpuratus; assembly: GCF_000002235.5. Lineage (NCBI taxonomy): Eukaryota > Metazoa > Echinodermata > Echinoidea > Camarodonta > Strongylocentrotidae > Strongylocentrotus > Strongylocentrotus purpuratus. Next base: position 13,253,462 of record NW_022145607.1, read on the forward strand.
TTACGTGATAATATAGACATCTGGGTGTGAACCCTTTGTTGTTGGAAGGCCATCAATCCATTGTGCGTGAACGTGGGAAGAAGAACACAGAAAAAAGCAACCCACAAGTACGTAACTAGAATTTTAGTGTGTGTCGGAGGGGGGGGGGGGGGGTAGCCAGCATTATATGGGGTTGAAAAAATGACTTAATATGCATGCATGCATGTAGCCGAGTCCGAGTGTCTGCGGGTTTGCGTCATAACACCATGTACAATAACCGCGTCCCTTCACACGTTCAATGGTGGAAAAACAAAAATACACGATAATATTTACATCTGGGTGTGAACCCTTTGTTGCTGAAAGGCCATCAATCCATTGTGCGTTAACGTGGGAAGAAAACTACAGAAAAAGAAACCTGCATGAACTTTTTGTTTCATTGTCTCTGACAAAAGTGAGCAAATATACTTAGTCATATCTGCATTTCAGTCAGAATTCTACTCAATATTTTTCTCTCATGTTGGCTATTAAACGGACGAGGGAGTTTCAATCTTGGGAAAGGCCATTTTTCTTTCTTTTTTTCTTCTTCTAATTAGAATTTGCAAATCACTTTTAGTTTCAGTAAAACGTTTTCTTTTCCCGGCTGATTATTAAATCCAATTACTTTTCTATAACGAAATGCACAGAAGAAAAACAATGCAAAAAAAAAAATAATTACAATAAACAAATCAAACAAGGTGTATATAAGATTGAAACTCCCTTGTCCGTCTTCTATTTTCTACTATTTTCCTCCATTTTTTTCCTCTCTGTTATTTCTCTCTCTCCCCCCCCCCATTAAAAAAAAAAATCTATAACTTCTCAGCTTCATATTTTTTCTTTTTATTGATTTTCTTAGCATAATTTGTTCATGTTATATTGTAAAGCAGCATCTGAGGAACTAACACTTCAGTGGCGGATCCAGGGGGGGGGGCGAAACGGCCGCGGCCCCCCTATTGGCGGCTCAAAAAAAGGAGGAAAAAAAAAGAGGAAGAAAAGAAGAGAAAAGAAAGGAGAAGAGAAAGGAAAAAAGAAGAGAAAAGAAAAGAGAAGAGAAAAGATAAAGAAAAAGCCACCCCCCCCCCCTCCCTCCAACTCCGGGGTCGGAGGGACCCAATTTGTGTTCCCTAAATTTCCGATTAAGAGTTACTTTTCACGAAACAAAGTCCGACCCGCAATACACAAAAATCCGGCCCGTACTGACTTTACACACCGGAGATAGAGGGGTGCCCTCAAAGAGAGGGAACATACGTGTGCGTACCCTAGATAACACTTAGTTGGTGGGGGGGGGGGGGGTGGGGGAAAGAAAAGTCGGTGAGAAAGGGGGAAAGACAAGGAAATGGCGCTAAGTGACAGTAACGACAAATATGGGGAAACTGTAATCGGGAGATTAGGGGTCATTCCAGAAGGCTTGGCAAACGTTATTGAATAGAGGGAGGCCGGGCCGGCCTCATAAAATCTCGAGCCGCGGATTCAAAGTTAAACGTTAAGAACAGCCCCTGCGGTCATCACTCTTTAGTGATAAATTTGAAAAGGGCACAATATTTTGGATGTCTTTTAAATAGAAGTTATATACTCAACAGTCAAATTTTAAATTAACGGTAGGGCCGCCTCACAACTCTTATTTTGCCCTTCATTTGGATTCAGCTCATATCGACTCGCTTGTGCTTGTATTTGAACTCATGTTGGTAGTAATCATGGACAGGGGCTGCAATCCTGTGCCCGATATGGGGAAACGTCTCCCAGGAAATTTAGAAATATAGCTAGAAAGAAATATAGCGTAAAGAACGTATATATTGGGCTTAGGGATTTTGTAGAATGCATAATTTCAGCATTCAACATTGCGAAATCTCGCTTGGTCGCTACGCCCAGGCCCCGGCTCTCGCCCGATAACACAAAACTATGACGCTCCCGGCCGTGATTTATCAATGGTTGGTGTAATAGATCTTTTTTCCCTTTCATTTCTACTAACCTAATTTAATGTAACGTCAACGTTTCCGCGCTTCGCGTGGGAGGGGTAAAACTGAATTCAAACAAGGATTAAGAGACGAGAATGGTAAAACGATTCGTCTTCTTCCTCTAATAATTTAATGGACCGTCAAAGCTTACGCGCTACGCGCGGGCAAGTGAAAACTTAATTCAGACAAGGATTAAGAGTCGAGAATGGTACAAAGAATCGTCTCCTTTCCCTTATAATTTAATGAAACGTCAAAGCTTCCGCGCTTCGCGCGGTAGGGGGGGGGGGGGGCGGGAACTCAATTCAGACAAGGGTTAAGAGTCGAGAACGGTACAACGAATCATCTTCTTTCTCTAATAATTTAATGAAACGTCAAAGCTTCCGCGCTTCGCGCAGGAGGGGGGGGGGGGGACTCAATTCAGACAAGGATAAAGAGTCGATGACGGTACAACGAATCATCTTCTTTCTCTAATAATTTAATGAAACGTCAACGTTTCCGCGCTTCGCGTGGGAGGGGAAAAACTGAATTTAAACAAGGATTAAGAGTCGAGAACGGTACAACGAAACATCTCCTTTCTCTAATAATTTAATGAAACGTCAAAGCTTCCGCGCTTCGCGCGGGAGGGGGGGGGGGGAACTCAATTCAGACAAGGATAAAGAGTCGATGACGGTACAACGAATCATCTTCTTTCTCTAATAATTTCATTAAACTATGAAAGGCCAAAGCTTCCGTGCTTCGCGCGGGTGAATTCAGTCAAGTTACAAGAGTCGAGAATGGTACAACAAATCGTCTTCTTTCTCTAATAATTTCATTAAACTATATATAAAAGGTCAAAGCTTCCGCGCTTTGCGCGGGAGGGGGAAAACTGAATTCAGACAAGGAATACGAGTCGAGAATGGTACAACAAATCGTCTTCTTTCTCTAATAATTAATGAAAGGTCAAAGCTTCCGCGCTTCGCGCGTAATGGGGGGGGGGGGGGGGGGGAGAAGACAGCGAGCTACCCGAATGTGAGTTTTTTTAATATCTTTTCTCGTTTATTTTGGTGATAAATAACACTTTCACAAAATACATATTATGCCCAAATTGTTGCTCGCTCGCTTCGCTCACTATAGCCGAATTGTGAAACCAGAAAATTACTTTTTCGGATAAGAGGCTATAGCCCCCCCCCCCGATGAAAATGTCAAAAATTGTACCGGTATTGTGCTTCTAATATGACCTTGAAAAAACGGTCGGCGCAATTTTCAAATTTCCGGCCCCCCCTATTGGAAAATCCTGGATCCGCGTCTGTATTCATTAGCATGATAATATGGTACATTGAAGAGCAACCACATCAGTTAGACACAAATATCATTAATAAAACCGAGCGCATCCCTTGTATCAGAGACTATCTATGAAACCAATGCCAAAGTCACAGTCAAATACATCCCGACAATCGAACATATTATATATGAGTTCTCAGTAGCTATTTTTATTAAGAAAGAAAAATGAGGACATTTAAATTGCCTCCAAAGGCGAGCGATGCACAAAATACTTCGCTCATTCTTTTTAAACAGGGAACCGTCTTCTCGAAGCTGACATATTTTGTAACGGTGCACCTTACATTGCGAAATGGGACAACAGTTATTCGATTTAATAAACGACCGTATCCCAATGCATCTATATTTCTCTCCGTAATACCGTGATGAAGAGCTTGTAAAAGAGATTCCATCGTGCAGTTTGACCTTAATTTAAGTCGAAAAGAAACAATGTCTGCGAATGACAGCATGTCTGATGCAAAGTCGCCACTTGAAATATAAGTCGGTTAGTGGAATGAGCGGTTTCAAAATATTGGGTATGTGGAATAAGCTACTATTTCATTATAGTTTCAGAAAAAAAAACTATGAAGGCTGATTTGCAATCACCCACGGGAAATTGCGTTTGAAACTTTAAAGTCAAAGTTATTCAGCATACATGGTATAGGTTTACAAAATGGATATTGAATGATATTTAGCACAGCCAGGAAAGGAAATAGATGAGCTTCTCTTTATTCATGAAGGAATTTCAGATTTCAGAAATTCATTTTTAGCTTTTGTGATATGATCATCGAATACTGCACATGCATGATTGACAATACAAGAGTTTATTAGTATCAATCGGACCAACGGATTAGTTCAGATTGTTTTTTGTGATTATTCTTTTCTTAGGCGGGGCAGGTAATTTCGTGGTGGAACGCTGTGAGGTGATGGATAATCATAGACCAAAGTGATGCGAAAGAGAGAGAGAGAGAGAGAGAGAGAGAGTTAGAAAGAGAAAAGTAACAGATAGTGTGTGTGGGGGGAGAGATAGATAGATAGATAGAGATAGAGAGAGAGAGAGCAAAAGAGGAAGAGATAGAGAGAGAGAGAGAGAGAGAGAGAGAGAGAGACAGGGGGATGGGGAGAAGGGAAGGACAGTAACAGGATGAATGAATGGGCCAGAATGAGACAGAAAAGGGGATTAAAAGGTGGGAAAGAGAGAGAGAGAGAGAGAGAGAGGGAGAGAAAGAGAGAAAGAGATCAAAATATGACGATGATAGCTCAAATTCCCATCATTTCTGTATCACTGCCGAAGAAGATATAAGATTGCAAATCTCTATCTCTATCTTTCACCACATATCATACCTCTCAAGAAAAATACTAATAAACCCCGACTGAAAAAGGCTAAAGAATAATGAGACGATAAAAGTAAGGAAACAAAAGAAGCTTGAAAAATTGAATTCTCGGCGCCGAGTGGGCTGGGCGAACAGGAGACTGATTTTTTCTTCTTCAGAATCATCATCATCATCGACGGAGTGGTTGCGACAATCGGGGGAGATGAGCGGAAAGTGACGAGGAAGTCTGGCGGGGGAGGGCCCCGTATCAGATGAAAAATTGTTCCTACTCCTCTTCAATCTCCTCTTAGAGCACAGATGATTGGAGGCGGTCGTTGATGAGGCGTGTAGCGAATCTCAAAGGGTCGAGGGAGGAGAAAGAGGAGACGTGTGTTTGAATATGAAGGGTTTCCATGGTAGTGGGATGCGCTCCGGGAAGTGATGTTGAGAATGATGATGATTATGGCTGTGATGGTGATACTTTTAAAAGTGGTGATTGTGGTGAGAATGAAGATATGATGTCGATGATAAAGCCATTTTAACTGCAATAGAAAAGATAGTAATGATGTTGGTAGTAATGGATGTGGTAACGTAGATGATAATGTTGTCACAATGTTCTGCTGATAGAGTTGTTGATAAAGGCGGTGTTGATATTGATGATAATGATGATAGGATAGAACTCTGGATATAAGTTATCATATTAGAAAAAGAAGAAGAAGAATAATAAGAAGAAAGCAGGGAGAGGGGAGGAGGAGGGGGAGGAGAAAAAGGAGGAGAAGGAGGAGAAGAAGGAGGAGAAGGAGGAGAAGAAGGAGGAGAAGAAGAAGGAGAAGGAGGAGGAGAAGGAGAAGGAGAAGGAGAAGGAGAAGGAGAAGGAGAAAGAGAAGGAGAAGGAGAAGAAGAAGAAAGCAGGAAACAGGGAGAGGGGAGGAGGAGGGGAGGAGAAGAAGGAGGAGGAGGAGAAGGAGAAGAAGGAGAAGGAGAAGAAGAAAGCAGGGAGAGGGGAGGGGGAGGGGGAGGAGAAGAAGGAGGAGAAGGAGGAGAAGAAGGAGGAGTAGGAGGAGGAGGAGGAGAAGAAGGAGAAGGAGGAGAAGGAGAAGGAGAAGGAGAAGGAGAAGGAGGGGGAGGAGAATAAGGAGGAGAAGGAGGAGAAGAAGGAGGAGAAGGAGAAGGAGAAGGAGAAGAAAGCAGGGAGAGGGGAGGAGGAGGGGGAGGAGAAGAAGGAGGAGAAGGAGGAGAAGAAGGAGAAGGAGAAGGAGAAGAAGAAAAAGAAGAAGAATAAGAAGAAGACGAAGGAGAAGAAGAAGAAGAAGTAAATGGAGGAGCAGAAGAATGAAGAGAAAGCGGGGGAAGAGAAAGAAGAAGTAGAAAACACGATCGCAATCATTTTAGTAAACTTAACCCAAGGGCAATGCCATTACCCTGTATGCCCCATAGAAAAATTGCTCGGTTTACGTACTACGTCATTGTCATGTTCGCATATTACCAAAGGCGACGCACCAGCCTGGAGAAGGAGACAAAATCGAAAAAGAAGAAAATACAGGTAATGTTATTAGGAAAAGAAAGGAAAGAAAGAGCGTCGGGAGGAGACCATTTCGTATTATGGTGATAATAAACGTTGAAGGTTTACAACTCTGTGAAGTATTATATTAAAGTAGTAATTAAAAAAATAAAAAAAGGAGAGAGAGAGAGAGAGAGAGAGAGAGAGAGAAAGACAGTCACTGGTCATTGCCTGTATTCCAACAAATATATTTTGTTACCGGTTATTCACCTTAGTCGTTGGATATATTTTACACGACGTTAATGTGAACTGGGAGTCCGCAGACAAATACACTGCAACTATCCCCTGCTCCAATCTTCAGAATTGTGACAAGCCGTTAATCATAAGATCAAGTGCGTGGGCCTACATAAGACCTCGTTATTTCCATGGTAACCGGTATTTGTATTTTTATTACCTATTATTCAGGTCGTCTAATTATATAGGTAACAATTCCTGAATTTAAAACTAAACAAAACATCATGGTAGACAAGAAGTGTGCTTTTTAACTGCCTATTTACATGGGAGGAGAGCCCCTCCCTCCCCCTCCCCTCCACTTCTCTCCCCTTCACTGCCCTCCCTCCAATCTTGTTTCCTAACAGCTTGTTATTTGTGCCAGTTAATACTTGGATAGATTATGATTGTGTTGTTGTTGATCGAATTCATTCTGTTTAGCATAAAGGCCATATATTTCGCCTTAACAATTATATTCCGTCCATGTCAACGTTTTGGGGCCTCTTTTGTTTCATTTCTCCTAACTGAATTTGCCTTTATTTATCTGACCATGTTTCATCTGAATATCAGAATGATCAGTACTCTGATCTCAAATTGTGTTTTATTTTGTCCACCTGATCCAGAAGCGGATTTCTTTATCATGTGGAATTTGCGCGCTCAGTAAAATCTACCTATAAAGGCCACTCAAGATAAAATGCAAACAGTAGCCACTGTAGACAGGTGACCCTCATAGACAAGTTTTACAGCTCACATCTCCTTCTAGGGAGAGCCAATATAGGTGAACACTTTTAATAGACAGATGATCGTTACAGAGAAGTGGCCAATAGACAGGTTTGATCGTTAAAGAAGAAGGTAGAATGTGGTTCTGAAAAGGACGAACGGCTTTTACATTTCGTATGTTTGGAGCCAGAAGGGCAATAATTCATGAACGTGAACACAAAGGTAATGCCTTTCTGGCATTGAATATATAATCTTTATTTTCTTGGAAAATCACCTGTAATATTAGAATACTCACGTTAACTTTCTCTACAATTTATTATGCGATATGTGATCAGGAATTAAGTCTAACACTCGAAGCGTTATACCTGTATATGTTTAAATGTAATACAAAGTGAATTCCATGCCTAATACATTTCAAATGTTTTTCTTGGATAATCACCAGTAATATTAGGATACTCACGTTAACATTCTCTAAAATTATGCGATATGCGATCATGAATTAAGTCTTGCACTTGAAGCGTTATACCTGTATACGCTTGAATGTGATACATGTACAAAGTGAATTCCATGCCAAAGGAAATGGAGCATATTTTGCTTCCAGACTTGAGATGATCTTCAGATAATCTCCCTCGAGTCAATTATTTTTCAGTTAGGTCTATATCCTTACATTAATATCTCTGGATATTAAATTGTCTTGGAAGAAGAGACTACATTTCGTACAATAACGATATATTGATGCAAGTTTAAGAATTATTGTTTTTGATAACGTTGTTGACTTTGTTTCTGTCTTGAATTTTATGGCGTTCAATTCGGTTTCGAATGTCGACCCATTTACGTGGGAGTATCATTACTTCTTTGAAATTGATACGGTTCTTTTCTTTTACAAACACTTTTGTCTAAACGTTCGCAGGTACAGTATCAATGATTCGTCGATGACGTCACAATGGTACATGCTTGTAATATTCTCCTTTTTACGATTCCGCATGGTGACATTTCACAAATAAAATAGGATTACAATTCCCCCTTTTCAGTTGATATTAAACCACTCTTTTCTATTCTTCCCCGAATATCGCCGTTCTCCCCCATTTTGAATCCATTATTGCACCTTAAAGGTAATTTTTGTCTCAGTGCCGCGGATAATGTTGCCAAGATATCAAATTTACTTGGTCATTATTTTTATTATTATTTTCATTATTATTAGGCGGAATTAGTTTAACTATGAACAGATCCATCGTAAGCCATTTGAAAAACACACAGTCATGACAGTTTAACACACTAAATACTGCAGTCGAGTATTATGAGTATTTTATTTATCCCCGCTTGTATTTCTATTTTTTTTTCTTTAAGTGTATTTCATATCTTCACTTTTATTTGGGTTACAGTGTATATGCCAAATGTATTACCTACAGAAAAATATTTTCCCTTGTGTTTCAATTTTCTTTTGTCTTGATGCTTCAAAGAATCAATGGAATTCTCGTCAAAGCACCCATCCTCTAAATAAAAAAAAGGTCAAATCTCGTTCGTTATAATTTAAAACGAACAACCAACAACCGGGCAATCAATCAGACAAACATAGAAGGAACATTTTATCAAGTCGTTTGTCAATCGACTTATTTTCTATCAAATTTCACTCATGCGTCTTTTCTTTGTCATCCTTTTAACCCATTTTCTGACTGCTCTCCATTCGTGAGCCTGCAATCAGTCACTGCCTGTACTAGCTGTCGACTAGAAACCAATCCATTTCATTCGAGTAGATTATTATCCGATAGAGCCCCAGTCTTGGGTTACGCAAATTTATTAGAATCCCAAAGTAAAGAAATGAAAGAATGATGAAGGAAATAGATAGATAAAGAAAGAAAGAAACACAGAAAGAATGACAGGAAGAGAGAAGAAGAAGGAGAAGAAGTAGAAGAAGTAGGAGAAGAGAAAGAAGAAGAAGAAGCAGAAGAAGAAAAAGAAGAAGAAGAAGAAGAAACAAGAAAAAGAAAAAGAAGAAGGAGAGGAATAATAATATTAACAATAATAAGAAGAAGATATTCCACTCAAACCTATCCACGCACTCTCTAAAGATGAAGTTATTAGCAAATATCAAAGAAAGACACACTTGTATCAATTCGATGTATTCGATAACAAAAGAAACATCCTCAAAACGTGCGCATCAATCTCACTTATGACGCTCATACTCAAGCATGAAGCCGATTCATACATTAAACAGCCCTTCTAAAAAACTGATGAAATAAGACTTTGTAATTGTAGAAAAGATCGTGACATGATATTGTCTTCGATCACTGATATCGATCGCCCAATTCAAACACTTCAAACGTCTGCGGAGAGATGAATCTTATAATGATAAGCGCCTTCCAAATTATGCTGACGTGATATTATCTTCGATCACTGGTATCGGTCGCCCAATTCAAACACTTCAAACGTCTGCGGTAAGATGCATCTTATAATGAAAAGCGCCTTCCAAATTATGCTGGCTAGCCATTGCAACATTACTGAAGCACTTATAGGCTAGTTTTTTTGTTTACATTATATTCTTAAGCTTTCATTTTCAATCGAAACATGGAAAGTTGTGTCACGTAGGCCATGAATATTACATTTTCAGCTCGAATATTAATTTTCTTAAACGAAGTTCAAAAAGGCGTCGAAGTTTGTTTCAATCTAAACACCACTAAACCAAAACAAAAAAAAAAACACACATCAAACAAAAATCTTAAGCGACAAAACAATAAACAGAAATAAACGATATCCGGCCCCAAAAAACAAAATTCTATACTTTCATTTTCTCAATAACATCTTCATAAAAAAGTGAAAACGCTTTGTTTGAAAATACACATACCAGATTTTATGTAAAAGGCAGAAATCGCTTTCATACAGAACACTTTCCAAAAGGAAAGCGGATATATCTAAATATCCCGATTCTTAGAAATTGTCATTTTGGAGTGCTTACTTCACATGCTTGAGGATTGCGTGTCACTTATGTTCTCTCAAACAGGCTTATTATCTTGATATCAAACAGTCTCATGATGCCGTAATACATGGATGGTAATCTGAAGCTTTAAGATGGTGTTTCATTACCTTAAAATCATGGGCGTATTAGGGGAAGGGGGCGGATGCAAAATGCCCCTATCGTGCGGGGGAGGAGATTGTGTTCCTTATCTTTAATGCCGTTATCAAACACACCCATTTGGAAGCTGAGCATTGTGAACATCTTGTCATTCATGTTCTAAAATCAAAGATATTAGAAACCGGATAAGAAGATGAAGAAGAAGCGGAAGAAGAAAGAAAGAAATCAGAAAGAAAGACATAAAGAGAAAGAAAAAGAATAACTAGGAGAAAATAAGAAAATAACATGGCGATAGAAAAAGAGAAAAACACATCGACATACAGAGAGAGAGAGAGAGAGAGAGAGAGAGAGAGAGAGGGGGGGGGGGGGGGGGGGGACTAACTTCAAGAGCTGCAAGCTTCAGCCTCTTTCCCATGCAGTTGGATGTAACTGTATTTTTGTAAGGTCGTTGGTTTTGCAATTTATCGCCGAATCAAAATATTGACTGATTTTCATAATTGGATGAGTCACAGCTTGAGCATATTTTTACTGTCGAGAAGGAATATTGCATATTGCATTGACAACAATTTTACGAAGTAGTTTCTCACGAAAGATTTGTTACGATCTAAAGAGAGAATATACCTGGATAGTCATTTTACAGTTCAGATTAGAACAGTAAATATTGTATAATTCGAACGGCATGACGTTTTCATTTGATAGACTAAATTGTTAAAGGTAATTTTTGGTGTTACGTTGATATTTACCAAAAACTCTATTTGGATATAAAATAAAAGCAGTCTTTCGTTCAGACGTAAGCATGTACTTCATAGAAACTAAATGTAATGCAATTAATACTAAACAAAGGTCACAACGCCTGATAAAAAGTAAAACAAAAACAATGTAGGAATAAACATGAAGAAGTAAATTAATAATTCTAGGAAAGAGAAAAAGAGCACCATTACTGTTTTCCTACAAACTTAACTCCACTCATCGAATCTGACATCGTCCGCATGCACGAACTCGATCACGAGATTAATAATCAATACGGTCCGTGTAGTATGTAATGCCGCCAGGTCATCTACATATCGGGTTTCCCAGCCTTGATCCTGGGGCCGGTTCGGGCGGGAAAGCTGTCTGTCATTCCCTCTTCCCCCGCAGCGTAGCGCAGACGACTTTTGTCACAGCGCGAGAGCAAAGCATACATAGGGATATATCATATCTTGAGGAGCAACTCTTGACGTATAGAGTGTTTTAACCTTCTAAAAAGGGTAACCAGTTCTATTATCATTTTGAATGGTCATACATGTTTGAATACACTGGGATCTGTTCAGGTTAAATTATTAAAATCGCTTCCCTAATACGACAATCAGCAGCCCGCCCCGCAATTTATTTTTTATTCTGTAGTAAACAAAATTAATATATAAATGCAGAGGAAGAAATTAATTGGTCATGGTAAAAATCGTATAAGTAATTAAGTGGGATAATAAGAACGTTGATTACATCATCAAGCTTGTGTTCAAGTGATAATTTTCATGATTAAGTTGAAGAAAAAAAAATTTAAAGATGAACATGTCAAATTTAATATGAATTCTGTCTACAAAATACAATTTAAAACAACGAAAACAACAACGGCAAAATTCAAACTTTCAGTGAGGAGTAAAAAAAAAAACAACTGCTCGTTTAAAACAAACAAAAATATCGATCATTCCTAACACAGTAAGTTCAAACCCCAATTTAGCCCAAGCTAACTCCAACAAAAACAAGTCCGGAAGATCTTATGAAGATGTTAACTCCCCGGCTCATTATTTCTTTTTTCTTATTTAAAAATAGAAACAAATTATAGTTATTTTTAAATTCTTAACCTGCTAAATACACTCTGTAATGGTTAAAATTGCAGATTAGTCAGTGAAATAGCGTGGAACAAACGATTCTGGGCACTGTTGTCAGGAAGGGGGGGGGGGGGGGGGGAGGAGGGGGGGGGGGGTGAAGTGACCGACTTTGGCTACTACCTACATGTAGAGGAAATGCGGAAGAATAAGGATTTTCAGAGAGGATCTTCTCTTCATGTCGTTACACTCTATTTTTTTTTGCCCCCAAATCGAGAAGTATGCATTTTTTTATTAAACTTTTGGAGTTTTTTCACCCGTTTTATCATATCTACTGACTTTTTTTTTAGGAGGAGCCTAAGCATACACAAAGTTACGTTCAGAGCTTCGGATAAGATGCGCTATATTGAAATCACCAATCGATACAAGGCGATATACAAGCTCCAATGTAAGACAGCTACGGAGTCGGGTTTCTATTAACTTTTTCATTTCTGATTGCGGGAAGGGAGGGGTTGAGGGTAAGTAGATTTTGGAGAACATTCATATCGATTGGCATATAAGGAAAAGGCTTTTCCATGGATTTGCAAGGCATGAATTCTTTTAAAGGGATTGGGTAACTTTGTCTTTAATAGATTCTGAAACGAAATCCTGGATTGATAATTATAAACCTTTATGTAAATTAGGAGCCCCATGACTTTTACAACCCGATCGCCTGTCTGATTACCAAGATATGTATGCTTGGAAATCGAAATCAAATTTTGCGTTTTCCTAACGATTTTTATAACACTACAGTCTATTGGGGAAAACGAGTATGGTAAAACCGGTCACTCAGAGATTTTTACTTTTTTGACGCACTTCTTGATCATTTTGAAGCGCAATTTGTTAGGGCTTCAATATTACACCATATCACAGACACTGATAACACGTTGGGCCATGCATCTCAGATTTAACATTGCTAAACGATGCCTTTAAAGGAAGTCTCGAGAGTTCTGATGATCTGATGAAATTCTGCGTGTAATGTTAAAATTTCTGATCAATGATACCCTCAAACATATTCGATTCAGAAACAAAATGATTGGTAAGAGTAATCATAACATGTAGTTTGGGCTGCTATCATAAGGCAAGCTTTCATCCAGTCCAGTGGACTTTCTCAAGCAAAATGTTTTCGTTTTGCATCGCAACTGAGCAATACGGTTCCCATATAATCTTCAAAACAAATAAAGCCTT